>NW_027397179.1:637648-827768 GCF_003265705.2 Callorhinus ursinus | reverse complement strand
ATTTTAGATGGAAAGATGACAAAAGGAATTATTACTTTAGCTGTGGTAATTTGTTAGAAAATTATGAAAAAATGTTTTAAAAATATATATTACAAGAGTGAAAGATTTTTCAATTAAGCCCTGATGCCAAAAATGAATAGATTCAAATTCTGAAAATTTGCAAGTACCTTTCCTTAAGTCTAGTTGACCCATGTGATAAATGCAATTAATTTTTTGCATTTTGGGGTGTTTTGTTTTGTTTTGTTTTGTTTTTTAAGTAGGCTCCACACCCAGCATGGAGCCCAATGCAGTTCTTGAATTCGTGACTCCAAGATCAAGACCTGAGCTGAAATCAAGAGACTCCTAACTGAATGATCCATCAAGGCACCCCTCAATTAATATTTTGAATACCTTTTGTCTCAAAGGATATCCAAACCTATAAGAAATGTTGCTGGTTCATGACCCAAAAGATCAAACTTGAGACAGATATTTTTAACTTTTTACATTTATCAAAGAAGAATTTCAGCTAAATCTGAAAAAAAAAGTTGTTATTCTAACAGACAGTGCTCCAGCTATGTTAGTTAGGTCAAAACTCCAGATTTAATGGGACTTTTAAACAAGAGATTGATATTTCCCTTATTGCTTTATTTCAATCTATGATACATATTAAAAATACTTGTGCTTAGTTTTTATAGCAGACTCTGAGGAAAGTATTGTGGTTGGATACAGTTGTTAAAATCATTCAATTTATATGTGCAAATATGAATAATCATTTTATAGAACTGTTGGAAGAAACAGAAAGCAATGAATTTAATGATATGCTTTTGCCAATGCTCGTTGGTTGAGTCTCAGAAATTTTACAAGAATTACTGTAATGTCAACTATAATTCAAGATTTTCTTGAAACAAAAGGAATGCTTATAGTCAATATTCAGTAATCGAAGACCAAAAAAATGGCAATCTGAACTTACACTTTTCACTAATATGTACTATGCATGAATTAGCTAAATTTGAATACTCAAAGAAAGGAAAAGCTTATTTGTAAACTAGCTAGCCAAATATTAGAATTTATGTTGAAATTGGAACTTTATGATACAAATCAGTAATAATGATCTTGGGGTGCCTGGGTGGCTAAGTCTTGGTTTTGGCTCAGGTCATGATCTTGGGGTTGTGAGATCAATCCCTGTAGTGGGGGCTCCATGCTCAACGGGGAGTTTGCTTGAGATTCTCTCTCTCCCTCTCCCTCTGCCCTCCCCCCTCTAAAATAAATAAATCTTTAAAAATAATAATGATGATGATGATCTTATGCACTCTCCTAACATGAGTCAATATGTCAAAGATTTTAATTGTAAACTGGCTATGTTATGTAATTGGCAGGCAAATCTACAAAAAATTTGAAGAATGCTTTGTGCTATTCATCAATTTAGAAATGTTTATCAAACTATGTAATGCCTCTGAATTCAATGTTAATAATACTGAGTTGACAACAGAGTTAGTGAATTACTTAACTTAGACAGATACAATTTTGAAAATGATATGCTTTTGCTTCCAAGTCAAATAATTCTTCTAAAAAGATGAACACTTTTGTCATCAATTTAAAGGAAAATGAAATTTTGTACTTTAATTCAGTTACTGTAAAAATTTTAAGTAGGTTTAGAACAACTTGTTATATGAATCTACTTTTTCAACTGTAAATTTTATTAAATCTAAATACAGATCAAGTACTTCTGGTGAAAAGTTAATGTGTGAACTGAGATGTGCTATAAGTGTAAAATATACACCAGATGTTAAAGACTTAATGTGGAAAAAAAGAATATATAATATCTCAACAATTTTGACATTGATTACATATTGAAATGGTAATATTTTAGACATAATGGGTTAAACAAAATATATTATTTTAGTTAATTTCATCTGTTTACTTTTAATGTGGCAAATGGAATATTTAAAATTATATCTGGGATACACAGCAAAGGAAACAACAAAATGAAAAAGCAACCTACAGAATGGCAGAAAATATTTGCAAATCTTATACAGGCCGACCTCATTTTATTGCACTCCACTTTATTGCACTTCATAGACCCTGCATTTTTTGCAGATTGAAGGTTTTTGGCAATCCTGAGTTGAGCAGGTCTATCAACACCATTTTTCCAACAGTATTTGTGCATTTCATATCTCTCTGCCACATTTTGGTAATTCTCACAGTATTTCAAATTTTTCATTATTATTATATTTGTTATGGTGATGTGTGACTAGTAATTACATTTTTGAATCTGAAAACTCAGATGATGGTTAGCATTATTTAGCAATGAAATATTTTTTGATTAGGTCATTTGCATCTTTTTTAGATATAATGCTATTGCACATTTAGAAGACTATGGTATGTTGCAAACATAACTTTCATATGCACTGGGGAACCAAACAATTCATTTGATTTGCTTCACTGCAATTTTCACTTTATTGCAGTGGTCTGAGGGTCTAAACCCTCAATACCTCCAAAGGTATGCCTATATCTGATAAGGGGTTAATATCCAAAATATATAAGGAATTCATCCAGCTCAATATCACAAAAACAAATAACCCAATTAAATATTGGGCAAAGGCCCTGAATAGAGATTTTTCCAAAGAAGACATGCCAACAGGCACATGAAAAGATGCTCAACATCACTAATCATCACTAATCAAGGAAATATAAATCTTCTTCAATATTCCCTTGGTGATTTGGGGTCTTTTCTGGTTCCTTACAAAGCTGGGGGCATCATGTTTCCTGACTTCATGCTATATTACAAAGCTGTGATCACCAAGACAGCATGGTATTGGCACAAAAACAGACACATAGATCAGTGGAACAGAATAGAGACTCCAGAAGTGGACCTTCAACTCTATAGTCAACTAATCTTTGACAAATCAGAAAAAAATATTGGAAAAAAAGACAGTCTCTTCAATAAATGGTGCCGGGAAAATTGGACAGCTACACACAGAAGAATGAAACTAGACCATTCTCTTACACCATACACAAAGATAAGCTTTAAATGGATGAAAGACCTCAGTGTCAGCAAGAATCCATCAAAATCCTAGAGGAGAACATAGGCAGTAACCTCTTTGATATCGGCCACAGCAACTTCTTTCAAGACACGTCTCCAGGGCGCCTGGGTGGCTCAGGTCATGATCCTGGAGTCCCAGGATCGAGTCCCATCTCTGGCTCCCTGCCCAGTGGGGAGTCTGCTTCTCCCTCTGACCCTCTTCCCTCTTGTGCTCTCTGTCTCTCATTCTCTCTCTCTCAAATAAATAAATAAAATCTTTAAAAAAAAAAAAAGAAGTCTCCAAAGGCAAGGGAAACAAAAGCAAAAATGAACCTTTGGCACTTCATCAAGATAAAAATCTTCTGCACAGCAAAGGAAACAGTCAACAAAACTAAGAGGCAACCCACAGAATGGGAGGAGATATTTGCAAATGACATTACAGATAAAGGGCTGGTATCCAAGATCTATAAAGAACTTCTCAAACTCAACACCCAAAAATCAAATAATCCAGTCAAAAAATGGGCAGAAAACATGAACAGACACTTCTCCAAAGAAGACATAGAAATGGCTAACAGACACATGAAAAATGTTCAACATCACTAGCCATCAGGGATATTCAAATCAAAACCACAATGAGATACCACCTTACACCAGTTAGAATGGCAAAAATTAACAAGGCAGGAAACGACAGATGTTGGCGGGGATGTGGAGAAAGGGGAACCCTCTTACACTGTTGGTGGGAATACAAGCTGATGCAGCCACTCTGGAAAACAGTGTGGAGGTTCCTCAAAAAGTTAAAAATAGAGCTACCCTATGACCCAGGAATTGCACTACTGGATATTTACCCCGAAGATACAGATGTAGTGAAAAGAAGGGGCACATGCACCCCAATGTTCATAGCAGCAATGTCCGCAATAGCCAAACTGTGGAAGGAGCCTAGATGCCCTTCAACAGACGAATGAATGAAGAAGATGTGGTCCATATATACAATGGAATATTACTCAGCATCAGAAAGGATGAATACCCACCATTCTCACCGACATGGATGGAACCGGAGGGGATCATGCTAAGTGAAATAAGTCAATCAGAGAAAGACAATTATCATATGGTTTCATTCATATATGGAACATAAGGAATAGCACAGAAGACCACAGGTGAAGGGAGAGAAAACTGAAGGGGGGGGAATCAGTGAGGAAGACAAACCATGAGAGACTATGGGCTCCAAGAAACAAACTGAGGCTTCCAGAGGGGAGGGGGTGGGGAGATGGGGTAGCTGGGTGATGGGTATTAAGGAGGGCACGTGTGTGAGCACTGGGTGTTATATGCAACTAATGAATTATTGAACACTACATCAAAAACTAATGATGTACTATATGGTGGCTAACTGAACATAATAAAAAATAACAATAATAAAATAAATAAAACAGGCTCCTGGGTGGCTCAGTTGGTTAAGCGACTGCCTTCCACTCAGGTCATGATCCTGGAGTCCCGGGATCGAGTCCCACATCGGGCTCCCTGCTGAGCAGGGAGTCTGCTTCTCCCTCTGACCCTCCCCCCTCTCATGCTCTCTCTCTCATTCTCTCTCTCAAATAAATAAATAAATAAAATCTTTATAAATAAATAAATAAATAAATAAATAAATAAAACAAATAACATGTTAGAAGCTTAAAAAAAGAATACAGAGTCCAAAATAAAAAAATAAAATAAAATTAATGTAAATAAAAATACATAAAGTATATATGTAAAATAAAAATTAAAAATAATAAAAGATAAAAGGAATTGGAAAATATGAGAAAATTAATGAAAAAATCATTAAAAATATAGAATAAAAGTGAAAAAATAAAATGTCTTTTAAAAAAGGAAATATAAATCAAAACCACAATGAGATATTACTTCAAACTTGGTAGGATGGCTATTATCAAAAATACAGGAGATGACAAGTATTGGCTAGGATGTAGAGAAAAGGGAAAACACTACTTGTGAGAATGTAAACTGGCACAGCCTCTGTGGAAAACAGCATAAAAATTTTTCAAAACATTAAAAATAGAACAATTACCCAATCTAGCAATTCCACTTCTGGGTATATATCCAAAGGAAATAAAGTCACTATCTCAAAGAGAAATCTGCACTCCCATGTTCATTGCAGCATTATACAGTAGCCAAGATATGGAAGCAACCTAAGTGTCCATGGACAGATGCATGGATAAAGAAAATGTGGTATATATGTACACAATAGAAGATTATTTAGTCTTACAACAGAAGGAAACCCTGCTATTTGCAACAACATGGATAAACCTGGAGGGCATTATGCTAAGTGAAAAAAACCGGGCACAGAGAGACATTATATGATCTCACTCATATGTGAAATCTAAAAAAAGAGAGAGAGAGAGAGAGAAAGAAAAAAAGAAAAAAAGTCAAACTCATAGTAACAGAAAGTAGAATAGAATGGTGATTACCAGATTACCAGAAGCTAGGGCAGGCATGGCGGGGGGGGGGGGGCGGGGGGGGGGAGGAGAGATATTGATCAAAAGGTACAAACTTTCAGTCATAAGATGAATAAATTCTAGAGACCTAGCGTACAGCATGGTCATTATAATGTACTGCATACTTGAAATTTGCTAACAGAGTAGATCTCAAGTGTTCTTAACATGCACACACACAAAGTGGTAATGGTGATTAATATGTTAATTAGATCATGGTAATTACTTCAAATATATACATTTATCAAAATCATCTACACCTTAAATATCACTTACATCTTAAATATGTACAATTTTTGTCAATTATACCTCAATAAAGCTGGAATAAAATAAAATAACATCTGTGATTCATAGTACATTTCTTTTGGATACCACTGAACTTAAACTAGAACTATACACTATATACGCTGTGATCACAGACCTGTGACGGGCTACCGGTAGGTACAAGACTCCCCCTCCTTGTGTTCATAAATTCAATTTGCTAATTGCAAGAATCAAATGGGTTAACATGTGCAAAGTGCATAGAAGGGGATATGGTTGGTACCTAGCAAGAACTATTATGTTAGCTATTATTATTGTTATAAGCATTTTTTGGTGTTATTAGTATTATTAACCAAAATTTCTAAAAAGACAGTTTAGCAGAAAAACACCTTTCGCAGAGAAATCAAGTAGACTAATGCTTGGCCCAGATTAAAAAATGCTCACAGCATTGTGCAAGACTGTTGAATCACAGATCTGTACTTCTGAAACAAATAAGGCAACATATTTTAAGAAAAAAGAAAAAGAAGAAGATAACAGGAAGGAAGAAAAGGGGAGTATGTCAGAGGGGGAGACGAACCATGAGAGATGATGGACTCTGAAAAACAAACTGAGGGTTCTAGAGGGGAGGGGGGGAGGGGGATGGGTTAGCCTGGTGATGGGTATTGAGGAGGGCACGTTCTGCATGGAGCACTGGGTGTTATGAACAAACAATGAATCATGGAACACTGCACCAAAAACTAATGATGTAATATATGGTGATTAACATAACAATAAAAAAATTTTAAAAAATGCTCACAGCACCAGTAAAAGATCAAATTGCAAAAAGCGGGGGCCCTCTGTAATCAGTTAGTCCAAGCAGGCCCCTGACTAGGGTGAGGCGAGTGAGGCATTTCCCGCGGTGCAAACTTTAAGGGGGCACTGAAAAACTCAGGACTCAGGAGAAATAGTATTCCAAGGTACTTGTTTTACTAAATCCAAATTAACACAAGTCCACAATGAACCAAATGTGAAAATCGTAAATAAAGACAGAGGCAGGATCACGGGCTTCTCACTTTGCCCCAGGCTTCATAGTGGCTCAGAAAGATACGCTGTGAACCGATCCCGCCTCTGTAGCCTCACGCTTGGCCCCACCCTCAGCCCAACTCACAGTCTCCCCATAAAGGGAGTGCAGTCCACACAGCGGGGGCCGTTGTGCCTGGAACAGCAGTGACGAAGGGCTTTTCGTTTTCTCACTCAATAGACCAACCACTAAGGAAGCATCCGCAGCCTGGGGGCATCCGGGCGTGCTGGGCCCCGGGGCCTGCCGGGAACTCCCAGGCTGCCCTGCGGCCCTTCCCGGGATGCTCTGCGGGCGGCGGCGGCGGCGGAGTCACAGCCAAAGCCAAGGCCGTTGCCACCTCCTCTGACAGCCCGCAGTGCTCGCCTGGCGGAAGCGCCACCATGGGCTTTTCATGGAATGACAACATCTCAAGCTGGAGTGCTTTGGGCTCCAGTGTCAGTAGCGACCTAGACATCCTGGTGATGGTTTTGTACTTCCTCTTGGTCCTGGGCATCAGGCTGTGGGTACGTCGGGGCTCGGAGGGGAGGGCAGGGCCCTGGACACCAGGCTGGGTTTGACCCGCTCCATGCCAGTCACCTGGTCCCCACCTCGCGTCCCACCCCACCCCAGGACCCTCCCATCCCTGTCCTGGCCTGTGCATAGCCCTCGAGGAGACCTCTCCCTTCTCCCTCTGCCCAGCTCCTCCCCTCCCTTCCAGCCAAGAGTAAATAAAGGCAGGTCCTCAGTAATGGAGCCATCCTCTACTAACCCCACGTTTCCTCCCCACCTCCCGAATAAACAAGCAGGCCCAAATCCCCCTGTGCCTGCTGCCTGGAACCTAAGAGGTGTTTGGCAAGCAGTCAGTGTTATGATCATCATGATGGTGGTGGTAATAATGACAGCTAATGCTGATTAGGACCTTGGGTGTGCCAGGTCTGTCCTGAGTGCTTTAAGTTCACCGCATCCTCACAACCGCACTGTGAACAATATACTGTCATTCCCTCCAGTTTCACGGTTGAAGAATCTGAGGTTCAAAGAGGTTCAGTAGCAACCAAGGAATGATTGTGTTCAGGTTCAACCCTAGAGTTGCCTGATCTGACTCATGAGCTTAACCCCTTTGCCTTGCTAGCAAAATCTCAAAGGTCACATGTAACTTAGGGCTCTAAGCATTCCCTCTAAATTTGAATGAAAAGTTGTTGTTGTTGTTTCTTCCTACAGGGTCTCTTAAGAGGCCGGAGACCATGTCTCCTTTACTGCCGTATGCCCACTAGAGCTTAGCATATAAGCACTCAGGTCTTTTAACCATACTACCCAAAGACAGGCCCTGCCTAGGAGGAGCCTGCCTGTGTTCCAGTTAAAGATCGGATGGATATGAAAGGTTTGGCTCTTGTCATGGTGTCACCCCTCGGGTAAGCTGTTAATGGTCAGAAGCTTCTGCCTGGCCTGCTTCACCAAGCAGGAGTGTCTGGTGACTGCCACCATTCACTAACCAGTGGGAAAGTCCTCATTCTGGGTGGCCCCCACCCAGCTGAAGCTTTTCATGCCCATGTGACCTTTACTTTGAGACATTTCACCAGATCACAAACAGGATCTTACTGTGCGGAGTCTGGCCTTTCAAAGTGCAATCATTGGACCCTCCGTTTGAGGGCTTACAGTAAGTCATTATGCTGTTAGTAAGCAGGTAGAGTACTGAAGTCAAGGTCTCCATCCTATTAAGAGAATTTTATACCAAAAGAGAAAATATAGGCCCTTTATTCCAAACATAAAGGAGAAATCCGGGGTATTTATCCAGCTCATTCAAACAAAAGATTTTTTAAAAATTGGCCTCAATTATGAGAAACATACTTCTAAGTGACCTATGGACACAGGGGCTCTGAGTAACAAGTACTTGTTTTGGGATCCTTCCCCTAGTGCTCGTATTGAATGAGGAAGCCCCCACCCAGCTTTCTTCCAGGCCTAGTTGGGGCCTAAGTCTGGTCAAGGTCAGAGGACTAGTGAGCCATCTGGTCATTTCCAAAAGAAACCTGCTGTTCCTTCTGTTCTTCTGGGAGCCATAAAACATGCACAGTTATCCAGAATGCTTCAGTCTTTTTCCTTCTTTATATTAGTATCTTTCCATTTGTTCTTTTTGAAAATCATATATTGTTTTTAGTTAGGAAAGTATTACATGCTCATTGTAAGAAGTAAAAAGATGCATACATAAGGAATATTACTATTCTTCCCCCATCCATGCCCATCCTTCTGAGGTAACCATGGGTCGTGTATCCTTCCTCCCCTTTCTCGGTGCGTATGCAAGCATGCGGATACATATGTAGAGTTTTTGTCTTTTGTCTTTACAGAGATGTGATCATATCATACACGTTACGCTGCAGCTCATTTTTTTCCCCACTTACTATATATGGAGAGAGTCCTATAGGTCAATAGATAGAGATTCAGCTTATGTTTTTATTAGCTGCCTAGTAGTCCTACAAACATGTGTACTCTTCACCTCTTCCATACTGAGACTTAGATTGTTGCCAGGTGTGGTTTTTGATGTATTGATGCTTTTAATCTGTGTAGCGTGGATTCCCGAAATTAGAACTGCTGGGTCAGAAGTATACATTTACCTGAAATTTAGTAGATGTTACTAAATGCCAACCCCCAAAGCTTATTGAGATTTACTTTACTTCTCTCAGAAGCAGGGTATGATCATGCTCTTTTCCCCCAAGATTTGCTTGTTACTGCTTGTGTGTGTGTGTATGTGTGTTGCCAGCCTGATGGGTGAATAGTGGTTTGTTGTTGTAGTTTTGATTTGCACTTCCTAGACTCCTAGTGAGGTTGAGCATCTTTTTATGAGTTTATTGTCCATGGATTTTCTTCTCCTGTGAGTAGCCAAGTTTATTTGTCATTTTGTATTTGGGTTGCTTGACTTTGCTTTTATCAACTTCTCCGTCATTTGACTTGCTCATATGTTTTCCCCAAGCTATCATTTGTCCAGACCAGTGTCAACTACTGATATTTGGGACCAGATAATTCATTGTGGGCGCCTGTCCTATATGTTACAGGATGCTTGGAAGTATCCCCGACCCCTGCCCATTCACAACCAAAAATGTCTCCAAACATTGCCAAACATTCCCTGGGTGGATGGGGCAAAAACCACCTCTGGTTGAGAACAGTGGTCTGAACTGTTAATGGTGTCTTTCTGTCATTTGAGCTTTTGTTAACTTTGAGGAAGCCAACTATCTCTCTTTTCCTTTGTATCTTGTAGATTTCCTGCCTTGCTTAGGAAATTTTTCTCCCATTCCAAGGTCATACAAATATTATCCTAAATTTTCTTCTAATATTTTATAGTTTTTTGTCATATTTAAATCTCTAGGACATCTGAAATTTATTTTTATATATGATGTGATGCATGAGTCTAGCTTTCTTTTCTTCCAGTTATTAAACCACCCTTTTCTCACTGAACTGATTGCCCACATTCGCACAGATGGGACTCCTTTCTGCAAGCATTCATCAATTCCTGTCTGCCGAGGCCCCAGGGAACTGGGAAATCTTAGTCCTTGCTGCTGGTGCCTTGGCTCTTACAGGATGGTCAAGGGGGAAAACTTACACTTTTTTTGGTTTGTTTTCTCTTTTATCAATGTCAGCCCAAAGATCTTTGAGAAAGTGTTGGCTGTATCTTCTTCCCCACCAACCTGGCTGCTGTGGTTATGTTATTTTTTTTTAAGATTTTTATTTATTTATTTGACAGAGGGATAGAGAGAGAGCACAAGTAGGCAGAATGGCAGGCAGAGGGAGAGGGAGAAGCAGGCTCTCCGCCGAGGAGGGAGCCAGACATGGGGCTCGATCCGAGGACCCTGGGATCATGACCTGAGCCAGAGGCAGCCACTTAATCGACCGAGCCACCCAGATGCCCCTGTGGTTGTGTTATTATTCCAGAAATAGAGCACGGAGGAAGGAAGAGGCAGGGACAGACACCTACGCCACCTTCTTCCCAGGATCTCCTCTTCTTACTGTCTGGTCCTCTCTTTCCATAAAGAGAGGATGCTTTTATTCATGGAAACTCCTTTTAAAAGTTTTACAGCTGATACCTTCCTTAGAAAAGTTCAACTCTGCACATAGCAAGCCCTTGATAAATATTTAGTGAATAGATGAAGTGAGACTAACTTAAAGCGTCTGATTTGGAGAGTTGTTTCTGTGGCTTAAGGCTTTATGATGCAAGGGGACCCCACTATAACGCAGATACCTCAGATGGCAGTTTTTAAGTTCACTCTTCCCACGGAAACACTGTCAACTAGCTGTCATCCTTAGGTTGTGCTGGTTCTACCCAATCCAGGAAATCCACAGGATTGTCTTTTCACCACATCGGAGTCTGGGAATCAGAGCTGGGAGCCTGAGTAAGAGGACGTGGATGTGTTGGAAGGACACCATAGTGATGGCAGAGTGACTCCTGTCCTGGGAGAAGCTAGGCACATGTTCAGATTTGCCATTCCTGACTGATCCAGACATTCGCTAACCACTTATCTCCCAGACTCTGCCGGAGACTATGGCACTGGTTAACTAGTTGGGAAAGACTAAAGCAATATTATTTTCCCAAGAGTGTAGAGAAATGGAAACGTCCATGCAGTCAGACCTGAAAGAGACTGTAGCCTCCAGCTAGGCAGCCATGAGCCTTTGTTGTAACTCAGTGGGTAGGGGCTTCTATTCCTAAAAAGGAAGAAGGGGAGAATGGATTTGGCGATCTCTGCTAAAAAGAAGTGAAGGTGATGGTTTGAGAGATTGGTGTCTTTGGAGCAGTTTGTTTCTTGTATTTCTTTGTTTTTAAGGCTATCCTGTCAGGCATTCGCAGGACAGTAGAAGACTTCTTCCTGGCTGGCCAAAATCTAGCATGGTGGCCGGTGAGTAAGCCTCAAGTGTGGCAATCTACGTTGGGGGGCCACACGTGAATTTCTCTGTTACTTTAATGTAGATGTCTCATACCCGAAATAATTTGAAGTTGCTCATTTGGGAGAGTCATTCCATTAGAGTTTGCATAACTCTGAAGGTTTCCATGTGATTCAGTTTAATTCACTAACCATTTATGAGGTACCTCGTATGTACAAAGCATTGTTCTAGGTTCCAGGATACAGGTTGGAAATAGACAGTCTTGCCCTCTGGAAACAAACACTCTGGAATGGGAGTTGGATGTGTATCCAGCAAATCATAGCACGTTTCAGTGCAGTACAGTGAGTCTCGTGGGAGGTGCTCAGGGCAGGTACGGATGAAAGGTAAACTCAGGCTTGCTAGGTGGCGATGGTGCAAGACAGGAAAGGCCTTACAGAGGTTGGGTTGTTCGAGCAGGATGTGGAGGTGGAGTGGGTGTTTGGCTGGTAGAGTGTGAGGGTATTCCAGGCAGAGGGAACAGCATATGCCAAAGCTTGGAGGTATGGAACTGCATGATGCTGGATGGAGGGAGGTGGAGTAGAAACATTTTTTGTCTTTTATGTATTAAATAATTTATTCATTTTTCTGAGTGATTCCATCCAAGAGGAGTGCCTCAAAAATCCCCCAGCAGCAGAGGCAGCTGCCTGTCCATGACCCCGTGCCCATGATGGAGTGGGTAGGGGTACCCCAGGGAGAAGGAGGATGTGGGTAACTAGCAGGGCCCAGAGTTGAGGACCCTAGTCAAGCCTGAGCTAGGGCTGTTTTATAGCTTATTATGTAAAAAAATGTGCCTGCATTTCCTACACAGGAGTGTAAGCTACATTTAGAGCATTATGTAAGAAGTGGGCCCTTACTCACTAATATTCTTCGCCCCCAAATGTTAACCAGTCTTATGGCAAAGATTTGGTTTTTCACACTGGGGTAACGCTTCAAAGAGAGAAGTCTTGTCTCAGGAGGAGAAGGTGCCTTTATTCAAAGGGACGAGGAAAGTACACTTATTAACTCTGATGGATCCAACAACCTGGCAGAAATAGCTTTGCCTCTTAGCTGGGAGATATGGGGAAAAGTGGTTTCCTGGTGTCAACTCTCTGAATTATACTTGAATCTTCTTTTTTTATTTATAAACCTGGTTTAGAAAGAGATTGAATGCAGCAAAGAAATATTTGCAATGGGCCTCCTCCCTTAGTTTATTTTTCTGTGGAGGATTCTAGCAACACAGTCTCTTCCTGGGCTGTATGGCCCCCAGTCTTTTGCCTCAGCCTCCCTTAGACCTGAAATCATGTTTTCTGTACCCAGAGAAACGGCAGTCTGCTTCCCACATTATCTTGTGTAACTGACGCTTGTAATGGTTTTCCAGGAGACACTAACATGCTTTGGCCTCCCGATGTTTATATATCTTATGATTTATTAATTTCTTTGCTGTGGCTTCTCTTTTCGTTGTTAGGATTATTGCTTAATGAGCAAAATATACTATGGTGTTATTAAGGGAAATTGAATTAGAAGAATGATTTTTGCCACTCTGGCTTTCTTTTTTGTTTTATATTCTTCTTCAATTAGCAGATATCTGATGGGTATCAATTGCTCTTGTCAAGGCCCGCCACATGACTTATCTTTTCTTTCTTTTTCTTTCTTTCCTTTTTTTTTTTTTTAACTGTACATGGCTTATTCTTGTGGCCAGTTCCCAGTCCTCATCTCAGCTGGTTTGGCAGTGGTGAAACTCTGAGACTCTCCGTCCTCCCTCCCTCCCTGTTTTGTCGCCTTTCCAGCTGCCTCCCCAACTGCTAATGGTCAGTCTCCCTGGCTGGCTCTCCCCCATCTCTCTTGCTTCTGAATGCTGGAGGTCCCCAGGGCTCACGCCTGACCACTTCTCTCCAATTACACTCACACACTTGGCAACTCCTCTAGCTCATGGCATTGAATACCAGTTACATGCTAACAAATCCCAGGTCCCTCCCATGAACTCGACTTGCTTGTGACTCCTGCACTATTCAGTACCTGCACTCAAGGAGTCTATCAGGTATCCCAAATTGAAGAAGTCCCAAAGGGAGCTTTGGACCTTCCTCCACAAATCTGCTCCTGCCACCATCTTCCCTGTCTCCCGAATAGCAAGTCCATCCTTCTGGTTGCTCGGGTTGACAAACATGGAGTCTTGTTAGACGCTTTAGTCTCTCTTATACCCAATATCCCATCCATCAGGAAATCCTATGACTCGATCTAAAAGATAAATTTCAAATCTGACCGCTTCCCATCAACTCTACCTCCAGGTCTGTGCTGCTGCTGTCTCTCACCTGGATTCATTGTAACAGCCTCTTGGACCTCCTCTTTCTACCTTGGCCCTTGTATATCCAATCACAGCAGAGCAGCTAAAAGGAGCCTATTAAAAGTCAAGCCAAACCATGTCACTTCTCTGCTTAAAACCCTCTTGGGGCTCCCATGTCACCCAGAAAGAAAGCCCCACTGCTTACAATGGCATATAGTAGGGCAAAGATGATCTGCACCTCGTTACCTCTCTGAGCTTGCCTCTCAGATGCCTGTCCCCAGCTCTATCCAGTGTCCTTGAACAACCCAGCTGTGCTTCTCCCTCAGGGCCTTTGCCCCTGCTGCTCTATTCAGCGGGAGCACTCTCCCCAGAATCCCCATGGCTTGCTCCCCACCTCTTCTGATCTTCCTCAGCTCTTCTCTCAGACAGTCTACCCTGACCACCCAATTTCCCAGTACTTCCTATCCACTTCCCCACCGTTTTTTTTTTTTTTTTAACTCTGTAGTACTTATCGCTGTCTATCATGCTATAAGATAATCCTTGGAGTGCTTGGGTGGTTCATTCGGTTAAGTGTCCAATTCTTGGTTTCAGCTCAGGTCATGCATGATCTCAGTGTTCTGGGATTGAGCCCTAAGTTGGGCTCCGCACTCAGCTTGAGATTCTTTTCCTTCCTCTCTCTCCTCTTCTTTCTCCCTCCACTATCTCCATCCCCCTCTGCTCCTCCCCCCCACTCAGGTGCATGTGCATGCTCTCTCTCTCAAATAAATAAATAAATAAATAGCTTTAAAATAATCCTCTAATTTATTTTGTTTATTCTCTTTTTCCCAAAAGAATGTTAGCTTCATGAGGGCAGGGATTTTTTTTTATTTTATTTATTTTTGAGAGAGAGAGAATGACAGAGAGAGAGAATGAGAGGAGTGAGGGTCAGAGGGAGAAGCAGACTCCCTGCCGAGCAGGGAGCCCGACCCGGGACTCGATCCTGGGACTCCAGGATCATGACCTGAGCCGAAGGCAGTCGCCCAACCAACTGAGCCACCCAGGCACCCTGAGGGCAGGGATTTTTGTCTACTTTACTCACTAGTGTATCCCTAATATCTAGAAAAGTGCCTGGACATAGTTGGCAATGAACATTTATTAGTAGTTATTGAATTAATGAATGGTGCCTTTTAAACCTACCTTTTAATTTAATCATGTGCTAGTATCTTCCGACATCTATAAAACATAGATAGGTGGATTTATTTTATACTTATATGCAGTTGCATAGTGTTACATCATATGAACATTCCATCATTTATACACCATCTTGTTGGGCAATTTAGATTGTATATAACTTTTCACTGTTATGGTAAATGTAGTGAACATTTTTTTTTTTAGATTTTATTTATTTATTTGAGAGAGAGAGAGGTAGCAAGAGAGAGCACAAACAGGGGGAAGAGGGAGAAGCAGGCTCCCCACTGAGCAGAGAGCCCGGCATGGGGCTTCAATCCCAGGACCCCAGGATCATGACCCAAGCCAAAGGCAGATGCTTAATGGCAGCTTAACCAACTGAGCCATCTAGGTGCCCCTGTAGTGAGCATTCTTAATAACAAAATAACTAGTATTACTTGAGTACTTATATGTGCCACTTCTAAGACTTTTTTTTTTTTTTGCCTTACAATTGTCGCTGTTAAGGTATTTGGTGTCTGTATGTTCTCAACTATGTCTTATTAGTGCATTTTACCTTTTACTTATTAAAAAAAAACCCTCTGTCTGTTTAATGCTTTTGGTCTTGAATGTTACTTTTTCTTATGTCAATATCGTCAATGCTGGGGTGTCTGTTTGTTTTTACCTAAAAGGTTTTGTTATTTGCGGCCTCTCTTGATAATTTGGTTTTAAATCTATCTCATGTCAACAGCATAATATTTGGATTTTGGTTTTGAACGGAGTGGCTATCTCTACTCAACCAAAAAGCATTATTGGTAAGGAGAGATTCTGCTCATTTAAATACCTCTAGGATTTTTTCTTTTGAAAGTAACAGATGTTGATTGTAAAAAACCCAAAAGTTACAGTCTAAGTATAGAACTTGAAATTTTCTTCTCATTCCATCTCTATAACCACAATTCCAGAAATATTTTGTTATATGTCTATATATATACATATATATAGCCAGAATCACTCCCATGCATATTTTCCACAAGTGTAAGATGCACACATAAAATTTTAATGAAATTATATTATACATACTGCTTACCTTATTGTTTAATGAAAAGTTCCTTTATTCTTTCTGTATGCTACATTGTATTTCTTTTTTTTTAAGATTTTATTTATTTATTTGTCAGAGAGAGAGCACAAGCAGGGGGGGTGGCAGGCAGAGGGAGAAGCAGGCTCCACACTGAGCAGGGAGCCCGATGCGGTACTCGATCCCAGGACCCTAGGATCATCATGACCTGAGCCGAAGGCAGACGCTTCACCACACCGACTGAGCCACCCAGGCATCCCGCTACATTGTATTTCATCATATTAATGTACCTTAGTATTCTAACCAGTCTCTTACAGCTAATCAGTTAAATTGTTGATATTTTTAAATTATTTGAAACAATGATGAAATCATACTCTGCTAATATTTCTGCAGTAGGGAACCGCCAGGAAGCCGTTGGGGCAGGTGAAGGGTGATTCCATAAGGATGGCCATCCTTCTCTTTTCCCTTTCTCCCTCCTCACTGGGCTTCTAATTTATGGTTAGGGTTTGGGTAGAAGAAACACAAAGGGGAATTCTGCCCAGAGAATGTCCCTTTTGAGAAAGTGGAAAATTCAGTTTAAGTTTACATTTGTGAAAATCATTTCTTGGAGTTGGACTCAGAGTTCTGATAGGTGATTGCCTTTTGATTTTCAGATAGGTGCTTCTCTTTTTGCCTCGAATATTGGCAGTAGCCACTTTATGGACCTGGCTGGAATAGGAGCAACTTCAGGGATTGCTGTTGGGGCCTTTGAGTGGAACGTGAGTAATACCTTGTACAACCACTAACCTCCCTCTTTACCATTGTCCAAATAAAACTCACAGACATAAAAACTTGCTTTCAACCTCCAGTAAATATTGAAGACTTCTGGAGAAGACATGGAAGAAAGGAAGCAAGTCTTTGATTTCTCAAAAAGCCTGTGTCAGTTTTTGTTCTTCTTAGTTATTAAAGTTAATGAAGGGACAGAGAATGTTTACATTCCAAGGGTCATAGCAACACAGTGAACAAAGAGCTATTAGGAGACTAATCAAGTATGGAAAAGAGAAAAGATCATATTAACATTTAAGTATATGTGTACATATACATTTGTGTTTAGATATACTTACAGATATATATGTATATACATGTGTACATATATGTATGTATATGCAGTATGTATTGAGAATAGGCTTAACTGAGCTCTTCAAGATATTCAGCTAATTATGGCAAAACTCCTAATTGACCTATTAAGAATACCAGGTTTCAACTATAAAACTTATGAATGGATTAGTTATTTAATCTGTGGGATATGTTTGTTGTAGGACATAGAATTTGTTCACTATATAAGTTCAATATAAGTGAATTTATAAGTCTTGGGTTTATTAATTTATCTCTATATAAGTCATGTGACTTTTCTGGATAAATCAGAAATTTCCCTACTTTCTGAGTCTCGTCTTTCTACAAAAATAAAGGATAATTCTAGCAGAGTCGATTTCAAACCTAGCAGGAAGCCCTGATTTTTACCACAATTTACCTCTCAGAATTTACTAGCATCTGCTTTATATATTCAGCTTACCTTACCCCTTCTTTGTAAGAAAGCCAGAGCCAAATTAATTACTTAATTTCAGTAACTTGTATGAAATTTTGGTAGAGCTTCTCCCCCATTTCTCTGAATGGTTTCTGATTTTTTTTCTTTTTTTTTTTAACTATCTTTATATAGATCAGCCACCTTTAGTCCTATTTGGAAGTAGGCAAGCAATAAATTAAAAATAAATCCCCTGAAAACTGGTTCAGTTAACCCCCCAAAATTAAGAATGACTCTTTCATAGGCAAAGATCAAGTGCCTTAAGTAGTTTGTTATACTGGAAGGTGTCCACTTGGGCTTTTGTTTGTAAGTTTCCCCAGTACTGATACATTTGTTAGTCTCAAAACAGATAGTCACCAAGATTGCATCTCATTTAAGAGCTTGGCCTAGATGAGACCCTGATGTAATTCTTCTTCTTGTTTTCAGGCTCCATTTCTGCTCTGTGTTCTTGGTTGGGTATTTTCTCCTATTTACATTAAAGCTGGGGTAAGTGTCCATTATCAGTTAATCTGTTCTCTATAACATTTTTTCTTACAAATACTGCATGTGTACATAAAAACATCCTGGAGGACAAGTTAAATTTCTCAGTCTTTTGATCCTTGTACTGACTTCCCTAAATCCTGAGAAATGCCTGAAATAACATCATTCTGCCTTGGGTACACAGATACCAGTAATTGCTCACTGCTACACTCCAGGCCTTATTCAAGGGTCCACTTTTTAGGGCTTTTATAGAAAACGTTTTAAAACTTTATCTAAAAATAAGACCCAAATAAATGAAGAGAACAAATATGTTAATGACTGGAAGACAATATCCTAAAAATGTTAGTTCTTTCCAAATTGGTCTGTACTTGGAATGAAATTCCAAACAAAATCCAAACAGAATTTTTTAGGAACTTGACATGATTCTAAAAGGTATGTAGGAGATAAGGGGATAAAAACATGTCAGTGTCCAGCTGAGAGAGACAGAGACCATCTAGGCTGCATATCTGTGAAGACATGTGGACTGACATCATCAACATGGTGGAATAAGAGCTTTCTACTGTCTTCCCTCAAAGAACACCAATTTAGACAATCACCCATAGATAAGAGGGCCTTTGTAGAAGTCCAGAAATGCACTGGAGAAGTTCTAGCACACTGCTGGAGAAAAAGAAAATCCAAGATTAGACGTATTAAAGAAAGTGAGAGGAACAATTTCAGTGTACCTATGTCACCCCTCCCCCAAGGTGACACAGCTTACTGCCAAGAGAGACCTTCTCAGCCTGAGATTTCTCCCACAGGGGAAATTGAGAGCATGGGAGTAAATGTCCAGGTATCCAGGTGTGCAGGAGTCTGCAAAGAAGACCCACTTCTTTCTCACCCCATCCAGAATATAGAAGTGTGCTACACATCTGGGGGAGTAGGGTAGGAAGTGGCTGAGAGAACAGCAGCCAGGGCTCTCAGATGGCATCAGAGGAACACAGATCCTACTGACCACTTTGCAGACTTATCAGGAAGGCTGCCAGTGAGCTACTGGGGTCTCCTCACCTACAGATCCCCCCAGTTAGCCCAAGGGCACCCTGACATGCCACACACGTCACCCACCTACACCTCCATCCTGTGACCAGCTCCTTTTGTGCACCCCTGATGGTGGAAAGAACAAGTCTTTTTTTGCAGAAAGTTAGCATTCACAGAAAACCGGACTGTGTGGAATTGGGAGAAAGCACACAAACTTGAGCATTCGGCATTGCCCTGGGGAAAGCAAGCAAAGGAGAGGCTGTCAGAACTTGGGCTGGCTTTGCAGGATCAAGAGAAGATATATAAACTTAAAATTGCTCCCCCCCCAAAAGAAGCAAGAAGTGTGGAACAGGTATATCCACAGAAAAGGTCTGAGAAAGCTTCAGAATTTCTAGCAAGGCTTACAGAAGGTATTTCTCTCCAAAACCAGTCAGTAAAGTCGAGGAGGTGACTGCTTCCTCAAATGCAAAGACAGTACTACAAAATTTGAGGAACATGAAAAATCAAGGAAACATGGCACCACCAGAGGAATACAGTTTTCCAGTAACCAACTCTAAAGGAACAGAGATCTGAAATCTGTTTAACAAATAATGCAAAATAGTTGTTTGAAGGAAGCTTGATGACTACAAGAAAACACAGAAAGACAATAAAATAAGGAAAACAATATGAGACGGAAATGAGAAGTTTAACAGAGAGATAGAAATCATGAAAATAAACAAATTCTGGGGTGGGAGAATACAATGGATAAAATGAAAAGTGCAATACAGAGCATAAGGAGCAGACTGGATCAAGCAGAAGAATCTATGAAGTAGAAGACAGGTCATTTGAAATTATTCAGTCAAGGGGGCAATGAAAAAGAGTTAGGAAAGCCTATGAGACTATGGGATACCATTAAGAGAAATAACCCACACATTATAGGGCTCCCAGAAGAAGAGAGGAGAAAGGGACAGAAAGCTTATTTAAAGAAATAACTTCATTTTAGAAGTTATCAGGGGAGAGATTTAGATATCCAAGATCATGAAGATCATAAGTCCCCCCAATTTCAACCCAAAACTATATTCTCCCAAAACACATTTTAATAAAATTGTCTAAAATCAAAGAGAAAAAATTAAAAACAACAAGAGAAAAAATCCTCACATACAAGGGAACCCCCCATAATGCTATTAGCAGATTTCTTAGCAGGAGCCTTGCAGACCAGGAGAGAGTGGTATGATATATTCAAAGTGATAAAAAAAAAAAAACTACCAACCAGGTATACCTTATGTGATAAAGTTGTCCTTCAGAAATGAAGGAGAAATAAAGACCTTTCCAAACAAACAATAGCTGATGGAGTTCATCACCACCAAAGCTGTCTTACAAAAAATGCTGAAAGGAGTTCTTCAAGCTGAAATGGAAGGGTGCTAATTAGTAACATGAAAATATGAAAATAAACAATACCCTGATAAAGGTAAGTATATAGTCAATTTCAGAGTAGTAAATATTGTAAAATGATGGTATGTTAATCACTTAACTCCAGCTTAAAGGTTAAAATACAAAAGTATTAAAAATAACTATAGCTACAATTATTTGTTGATAGATACATAAGATAAAAAGTAAATTGTGACATCAAAAACATAAACTGTTTGGGGCGGGGAGTAAAAGGGTACAGTTTTTGTATGTGATCAAAGTTAACACCTTAAAATAGACTGTTACATCTATGAGAAGTTTTATGTAAACCCCATGGTAACCAAAAAGCAAAAAGTTACAAAAGATAAACAGGAAATGAAGGCATACTGCTAAGGAAAATCATCAGTTCACAAAGGAAGACAGCAAGAGAGGAAGAAAGTAAGGGAATTACAAAACTACCAGAAAACAATAAGATGGCATTAGTAAGCCCTTATGTGTCAATAATTACTTTAAATATAAATGAATTAAATTCTTCAATCAAAAGGCATAGGGTGGCTAAATGGAATTGAAAATTAACATGGTGACTATCATTGACAATACCATATTATATACTTAAAAATTGCTAAGAGAGTAAATCTTGACAGTTCTCAGTATTAAAAAAAAAAGATAATGACATGAGGTGTTGGATATATTAACTAACCTTACTGTGATAATCATTTCACGAGTATATGTATATCAAATCGTGTTGTACACCTTAAATTTACACAGTGTTATATGTCATTATATATCCATAAAGCTGGAAAAAAGAAATAAAATGTATGCAAAAATGCAGACGCATAAGAATAGCAAAGATACTCCTATCAAAGAAAAATAAGGATTGCCTTACCAAATATCAAGACTTACTATAAAGCTATAGTAATTAAGACAGTATGATATTGATAAAAGGATAAAAACATTAAGTGAAAGAGGAAAATAACCCAGGAAGTCTCATATATATGGACATTTGATTTATGACATCAGTGGTACTGCAGATCACTGAGGAAAGGAGGGTCGATTGACTATCATATGAAAAAAATCAAACTGGATGCCTATTCTACACAAAAATAATTTTAGATTGATTAAAGACTTAAATAGGAAAGGTAAAAGATTTTAAACTTCATAAGGAAGTATAGGATGTCTTTATGTCTTTGAGATAGAGAAAGATTTTAAAGTGAGCTGGAAAAAGCTTAAATCTCTGGCTGACCACCAATGTATGCATGCATGCATGAGAACCCAGGGAACCAAAAAAAGACAGAAACTTGAGGGAGCTCTACCCTGCAGAGATAGAGCTGCACCTGTGAGATCTGTGACTTTATAGTGCCTAGGATTGAGTACATTCCCCAGCCCACACAATGTAGGCAGTGGATAGCAGAAGTCTTGCTCATAACAGAGGACTGACAAAACAACAGGAAATTTATGTGGGAACTCTAAAAACAAAGGTACCAAAGAGAGGATTAACCTCCAAATCTGCATATAAATTCTGCACAAAACCCTGACTGACTGCCAGACTACTCAAGTGCAGGGAAAATCTCCAGACCAGGCTAAATTAGCAGCAGCTAAAAGCTTAAGGAAAAAAAAAAAACCAAGCAGAGACATCAGCTGCTACACACTGCAGGATGGGGGTGGGAGGTGGGATGGCATGAAAGATGTTGCAGTTTGAATCCAGGCAGATTAATTGCCTACAAAAACAAGAAACAGCAATCCTCAGAACAAAACAGATTCTAGAATGCAATATCATATGATTGATGATGGCCAGTCTGCAACCAAGAATAATTAGACATACAAAGAAATGGAATTATAAATGTGACCCAGACTTCAAGAGAAAAAGCAATAAATAGAAACTGACTCTGACCAGGCCCAGATGTTGATTTAACAAAGACTTCAAACCTACAATTATAAATACGTTCAAAGAAGTAAAAGAAAGTGTGATATCAATAAATAAGCAAATAGGGCCTCTCAACAGAGAAATTGAAACTATAGAAAAGAACCAAATGGAAATTCTAGAGTTGAAAAGCACAGTAGCTGAAATGAAAAATTCACAAGAGGAGCTCAACAGCACAAACAAGATGGCAAATGAGAGAAATCAGTGAACTTGAGGAAAATAGGAATTACCCAGGAGAAAGAACAGAAGGGAAAATATTTGAAGAAAAAGGAAGAAAACCACAGAGACCTATGATAAAATATCAAACAGTCCAACATGCATGTACTTGGTATCCCAGAAAGAAAAGAGAGAGAAAGAGGCAGGAAAAAAAATTTTTTAAGAAATAATAACTGAAAATATTCTAAGTTTGGAATTTACTGATATAAAAAGCTTAACAAACACCAATAAACACACAAAAAGCTACACTTAGGTTTACATCATAGTCAGACTTCAAAAGAAGAAATTTTGAAAGAAGCAAAAGAAAAAGAACACATTACGTGCAGGGGAGAAATGGTACAGTTAATGGATAAGATATAAATGGAAGATATAATGGAAGCCAGGAAATATTTGAATGACATATTCAAATGCTGAAAGGAAGAAAAATCTGTCAACCAAGAATTCCATATCCAGCAAAAGTACTCTTCAAAAATGTAGATGAAGATGGAACTGGAGGTTGTTAAGCTGAGTGAAATAAGTCAATCAAAGAAAGACATGTATCATATGACCTTACTGATATGAGGAATTCTTAATCTCAGGAAACAAACTGAGGGTTGCTGGAGTGGTGGGGGGTGGGAGGGATGGGGTGGCTGGGTGATAGACATTGGGGAGGGTATGTGCTATGGTGAGCGCTGTGAATTGTGCAAGACTATTGAATCACAGATCTGTATCTCTGAAACAAATAATGCAATATATGTTAAGAAAAAAAAAGAAGATAGCAGGAGGGGAAGAATGAAGGGGGGTAAATCAGAGGGGGAGACGAACCATGAGAGATGATGGACTCTGAAAAACAAACTGAGGGTTCTAGAGGGGAGGGGGGTGGGGGGATGGGTTAGCCTGGTGGTGGGTATTAAAGAGGGCACACTCTGCATGGAGCACTGGGTGTTATACACAAACATTGAATCATGGAACACTACATCAAAAACTAATGATGTAATGTATGGTGATTAACATAATAATAAAAAATTTTTTTAAATGTAGATGAAATGTATATAAATAGCAAATCATTATTTGTACACCTAAAACTAATATTTATATGTCAATTTCACCTTAATTTTTAAAAACTTAGTGCCAAAAAAAAAAGAGGGTGACTAAGTAGGGAAAGATTTCTCAACTAGGACACAAAAAGCATAAACCACACACAGAGGAAGAAATTGATGTGTAGGACTTCAAAATAAAATTTTAAACTTTGACTCTTTGAAAGATATTTTTAAGAAAATGAAAAGTCAAGCTAGAGATTGGGGGAAATATTTTTAGAACATATTTACAATAAAAGACTTATATCCACAATATGTATTTTGTCTGTAAAAAACAAAAAAACTTAAAACTTAGTAAAAAAAATTTTTGAATAGCTGTTTCACCAAAGAAAATAGACAAATGGCAAATAATCACATGAAAAGATGCTCACTACAAGTGATCATTAGGAAAACGCTACGTAGGATAAGAGACCGCTGTACCAGAATGCCTAAGAGGAGAAAGACTGACACTAACAAGAGCTGGAAAGGGTGTGGGGCAGCTGGGACTCATACATTTCTCGAGGAAATGCAGAATGGCACAGCCACGTCTGGGAGGACAGTTTGGCAGTTTCCTCACAAATTAAACCTGACCACCCAGCCAGTATTTCCCAAGATCTAGAGCTTTATGTACCCCAGAGAAATGAAAACACATGTCCACACACAAATCTGTACGTGAAGCTTCATAGCAGTTATGTTCCTACTAGCCAAATCTAGAAATAATCTAGATTGCTGCAGGAGAGTGGACACATAGCACGCAACATGGTATATATACCAAGCAGCACTAAAAAGGCATTCTGCAGCCATGTGGCTGAGTCTCAAGAACATCAGGCCAGGGAAAGAAGCAGGACATTAAAAAGTACATAGTATATGATTTTGTTTATTTAAAATTCTAGAAAAAGCAAATCAGTGGGGACAGCTGATACTGGGTGGGGTGGAGGCCTTGATTGCAAATCCTAGGGGGCTCTGGGGGGGGTGTTAAGAATGCTTAATATTTCGAGTATGGTGGTGATTACATAACTGTGTACATTTTCCCAAACTCATCAAACTTTACGCTTAAAATGGGAGAATTTCACTGAATAGAGCTATGCGAAGACCCAGCAATTGCACTACCAGGTATTTACCCAAAGGATACAAACATGATCTGAAGGGGCACCTACATCCCAATGTTTATAACAGCAATGTCCACAATAGCCAAACTATGGAAAGAGCCCAGATGTCCATCAACAGATGAATGGATAAAGAAGATGTGGTATGTATACACAAAGGAATATTCCTCAGCCATCAAAAAGGATGAAATCTTACCATTTACATCGACGTGGATGGAACTGGAGGGTATAATGCTGAGTGAAATAAGTTAATCAGAGAAAGACAATTATATGGTTTCATTCATATGTGGAATTTAAGGAACAAAACAGGATCGTAGGGGAAGGGAGGAAAAAATAAAATAAGATGAAATCAGAGGGGGAAACAAACCATGGGAGACTCTTAACTATAGGAAACAAACTGAGGGTTGTTGGAGGGGAGGTGGGGAAGGACAGGGATAATTGGGTGATGGGCATTAAGGAGGGCATGTGATGTAATGAGGACTGGGTGTTAAATGTAACTGATGAATTACTGAGCCTTACATCTGAAGCTAAAGATACACTAAAAGTTAACTAATTTAAATAAAATAAGTTAAAACAAGTTGAAAAAAATTTTTTTTTGTTACAGGTTTTATTTATTTATTTGAGAGAGACAGAATGAGGGAGAGAAAGTGCACGAGAAGGGGTAGGGTCAGAGGGAGAAGCAGATCCCCACTGAGCAGGGAGCCTGATGTGGGACTCGATCCCGGGACTCCAGGATCATGACCTGAGCCGAAGGCAGTTGCTTAACCAACTGAGCCACCCAGGCGCCCCAAGTTGAAAATTTTTAAATATTTGTAGAGAGGCATTAAAAATGTGGAAGGCTTACTTGCCCTACAGCCTAGCATCTGCAGTGGTGAAGCCATAAGCCCAGGAAAATTACCTCAGATTGGGACTGCATATTGGGATAAGGTCTTTAAAGAAGTAATTAAGTTAAAATCAGATCATTAGGGTGGTCTCTAATCTAGTAAGACCTTATAAGAGGAGAACATTTGGACAGAGACATACAGAGGAAAGAGGAAAGGAAGACACAAGGAGATGACGGCCACCAACAAGCCAAGGACAGAGGCCTGGAATGGCCCCCCTCCCTCACAGGCCCCAGAAGGAACGAAGCCTGCTGACACCTTGAACTTCCAGCCTCCAGAACTGTGAGACAGTAACATTTCTACTGCTTAAGCCCTCGGTCGGCCACACTCTGGGACAGCAGCTCTGGCAAACGAATTCAAGCCGCAAGTGTAAAACAGCTTAGAACATCACTGAGAAAGAGCCATATTTGGCAGTGTATGATTAAGAACCAAACAGAAGGTGAATATATTAAAGTCCTAGGTGTTTAGGAGAGGACACGTGGTCCCTGTGAAGTCCGCAGGTAAGTTTTCATAAAGCAGATGGAATTTGAGGTAGAACTTAAAATAGACATGTGAGCAGGTGAACATGAGGATACTCAGGACAGGCGGTGGAACAGTATACATTTAACTATTATTCATTCACCTACCATGAGCCAGGCACTGTGCCTGGGTCCAGGAATCTAATGAACAAAGAGGCACACTCCCTGACATGGGGTGCCCACAGCCCGAGACAATGGAAGTCAAAGTGAACAGGATTGGGCGGAGCAAGATGGCGGAGGACTAGGAGACCTGGATTTCGTCTGGTCTCAGGAATTCAGCTGAATAGGGATCAAACCATTCTGAACACCTACGAAATCAACAGGAGATCAAAGATAAGAAGAGTAACAACTCTCTGAACAGATAAGCGATCACTTTGTGGAAGGTAGGACGTGCAAAGTGAATCCGAGGCGATATTCGGGAGGATAGACGGCGGGGGAGGGGGCCTCTGTCGGCAGCTTCTGGCAAGTGATAGAGCTGCGGAGCACAAAATCGGAACTTTTAGGAGCCGGCTCCGCTGAGGGACGTCGCTCCAGTGGCTAAGCGGGGGGTGGAACCCTCACGGGACAGTGTGGTCTCAGGACCCTCGGGGTCACAGGAAGACCGGGGGTGCCTGAGTGCGGCAGAGCTCCCAGGTATCGGAGCGGGGAAGCCGGCTGCAGAGACGGAGCCAAGGCGCAGGCTCTCAGCTCGGGGTTGCCATAAACTGTGATCCGCGGCCCAGTCGGGCCACTGCTCCTCCAGCAGGGACCCAACAAGCGGCAGAGCCGGGGAGACTCTCCTTCCTCCCCTGGGAGGAGCGGCACGGGAGCGCACCGCAGGGATCTGCTGGGTTTGGAGACTCCACACGGGGTCGGGTGCCAGGCATAGAAACGCTCGATCACAGGCCGGGTGAGCACAGAGTGCGGCCGGAGACCGGGGACAAGGGAGTGACTGCTTTTCTCTGGGGGTGCACTGAGGAGCGGGGCCCTGAGTTCTCAGCTCCTCCGGGCGGAGATTGGGAGGCCACCATTTTCGCCCTGTCCTCCAAAGCTGTACGGAGAGCTTGCAGGGAACAAAAGCTCCTGAGAGCAAACCCGAGCAGCTTGCTTAGCCTGGACGGACAAGGGCGGGGCAATACCACCTCCGGCAAAGACATATGGGAACCACAGCAACAGGCCCCTCCCCCAGAAGATCAGCACGAACAGCCAGCAAGCGAAGACCAAGGGGAATACTGCACATAGAATTCATGGCTTTTTTACCATAATTCATTAGTTTTTCAAAGTGAATTTTTTAACTGTTTTTTTTTAATTTTTCTTTTTCCCTTTTTCAAACAACATTTTATCAATCCCTTTTTTAAAAAAATATTTTTTATTTTTCATTTTTAGAGTAATATTTTTATCCCTTCAGAGTAGTTACCCTTATTTTTGGCATATATATATAAGTTGTTCTCTCTTTAAAATTTTGAGATACAATTTCTTCTAACAGATCAAAATATACCCTAAATCACTAGTGTATGGCGTTGTTCTATTCTTCTGCCTGATCACATTCTCTCCCTTTTTTTTTCTTTTTCTTTTTAAATCTTCTTCTTTCTTTTTAAAAACAACTTATTATCTTATCAATTCCTTTTATAAAATCTTTTATAATTTTCATCTTTACAGTCATCTGCCATCCCTTCATTGTATCAACCCTTATTTTGTACATATATAAGTCTTTCTTCCTTTAAAATTTGAGCAGGCACTTTCTTCTAACAGACCAAAATATGCCCAAAAGCTAGTGTGTGGCACTGATCTATGCACTAGCCTGATCATATTTGATCATATTCTGTTTTTTTTTTTTTTTTCTTCTGTTTTTGTTTGTTTTTATCTTTTTCCTTTTTTTTTCTTCTCTTCTTTCTTTCCCTTTCTTGTCCCCTGGTTTCAGGTCTTTTCTGATTTGTATAGAGTATAGTTGCTGGAGACGTTGTTAACCTGTTAGCATTCTGTTCTCTCATTCATCTATTCTCCTCTGCACAAAATGACAAGATGAAAAAAATCACCTCAGCAAAAAGAACAACAGGTAGTACCATCTGCCAGGGACCTACTCAATACTGACATTAGTACGATGTCAGACCTAGAGTTCAGAATCATGACTTTAAAGATACTAGCTGGGCTTGAAAAAAGCATGGAAGTTATTAGAGAAACCCTTTCTGGAGAAATAAAAGAACTAAAATCTAACCAAGTCGAAATCAAAAAGGCTATTAATAAGGTACAATCAAAAATGGGGGCACTAACTGCTAGGATAAATGAGGCAGAAGAAAGAATCAGCGATATAGAAGACCAAATGATGGAAAATAAAGAGGCTGAGAAAAAGAGAGATAAACAACTACAGGATCACAAGGGCAGAATTCGAGAGATAAGCGATACAATAAGACGAAACAACATTAGAATAATTGGGATCCCAGAAGAAGAAGAAAGAGAAAGAGGGCAGAAGGTATATTGGAGCAAATAATAGCAGAGAACTTCCCTAATGTGGGGAAGGAAACAGGCCTCAAAATCCAGGAGGCACAGAGAACCCCTCTCAAAATCAATAAAAATAGGTCAACACCTCGACATCTAGTAGTAAAACTTACGAGTCTCAGAGACAAAGAGAAAATCCTGAAAGCAGCTCGGGAGAAGAGATATGTAACCTACAATGATAGAAACATTAGATTGGCAACAGACCTATCCACAGAGACCTGGCAGGCCAGAAAGGACTGGCATGATATCTTCAGAGCACTAAACGAGAAAAATATGCAGCCAAGAATACTATATCCAGCTAGGCTATCATTGAAAATAGAAGGAGAGATAAAAAACTTCCAGGACAAACAAAAACTAAAGGAATTTGTGAACACAAAACCAGCCCTACAAGAAATATTGAAAGAGGTCCTCTAAGCAAAAAGAGAGCCTAAAAGCAGCATAGATCAGAAAGGAACACAGACAATATACAGTAACAGTCACTTTACAGGCAATACAATGGCACTAAATTCATACCTTTCAATAGTTACCCTGAATATAAATGGGCTCAATGCCCCAATCAAAAGACACAGGCTATCAGATTGGATTAAAAAACAAGACCCATCCATATGCTGTCTGCAAGAGACTCATTTTAGACCCAAAGACACCCCCACATTGAAAGTGAGGTGGTGGAAAACCATTTACCATGCTCATGGACACCAAAAGAAAGCTGGGGTGGCAATCCTTATATCAGACGAATTAGATTTTAAAACAAAGACTGTAATAAGAGATGAAGAAGGACACTATATCCTACTTAAAGGGTCTATCCAACAAGAAGATCTAACAATTGTAAATATCTATGCCCCTAACATGGGAGCAGCCAATTATATAAGGCAATTAATAACAAAAGCAAAGAAACACATTGACAACAATACAATAATAGTGGGGGACTTTAACACCCCCCTCACTGAAATGGACAGATCATCTAAGCAAAAGATCAAGAAGGAAATAAAGACTTTAAATGAAACACTGGACCAAATGGACTTTACAGACATATTCAGAACATTCCATCCCAAAGCAACAGAATACACATTCTTCTCTAGTGCCCATGGAACATTCTCCAGAATAAATCACATCCTAGGTCACAAATCAGGTCTCAACCGGTACCAAAAGATTAGGATTATTCCCTGCATATTTTCAGACCACAATGCTTTGAAACTAGAACTCAATCACAAGAGGAAAGTCGGAAAGAACTCAAATACATGGAGGCTAAAGAGCATCCTACTAAAGAATGAATGGGTCAACCAGGAAATTAAAGAAGAATTTAAAAAACTCATGGAACCCAATGAAAATGAAAACACAACTGTTCAAAATCTTTGGGATACAGCAAAGACAGTCCTAAGAGGAAAGTATATAGCAATACAAGCCTTTCTCAAGAAACAAGAAAGGTCTCAAATACACAACCTAACCCTACACCTAAAGGAGCTGGAGAAAGAACAGCAAATAAAGCCTAAACCCAGCAGGAGAAGAGAAATAATAAAGATCAGAGCAGAAATCAATGAAATAGAAACCAAAAGAACAGTAGAACAAATCAACGAAACTAGGAGCTGGTTCTTTGAAAGAATTAACAAGATTGATAAACCCCTGGCCAGACTTATCAAAAAGAAAAGAGAAAGGACCCAAATCAACAAAATCATGAATGAAAGAGGAGAGATCACAACCAACACCAAAGACATACAATTATAAGAACATATTATGAGCAAGTCTACGCCAGCAAATTACATAACCTGGAGGAAATGGATGCATTCCTAGAGATGCATCAACTACCAAAATTGAACCAGGAAGAAATAGAAAACCTGAACAGACCTATAACCACTAAGGAAATTGAAGCAGTCATCAAAAATCTCCCAACAAACAAAAGCCCAGGGCCAGATGGCTTCCCAGGGGAATTCTATCAGACATTTAAAGAAGAATTAATACCTATTCTCCTGTAACTGTTCCAAAAAATAGAAATGGAAGGAAAACTTCCAAACTCATTTTATGAGGCCACGATTACCTTGATCCCAAAACCAAAGACCCCATCCAAAAGCAGAATTACAGACCAATATCCTTGATGAACATGGATGCAAAAATGCTCACCAAAATACTAGCCAATAGGATCCAACAGTACATTAAAAGGATTATTCACCATGACCAAGTGGGATTTATCCCTGGGCTGGAAGGCTGGTTCAACATCCGCAAATCAATCAACGTGATACAATACATTAACAAAAGAAAGGACAAGAATCATATGATCTTCTCAATAGATGCAGAAAAAGCATTTGACAAAGTACAGCATCCTTTCTTGATCAAAACTCTTCAGAGTATAGGGATAGAGGGTACATATCTCAATATCATAAAAGCCATCTATGAAAAACCTACAGCCAATATCATTCCCAATGGGGAAAAGCTGAGAGCTTTTCCCCTAAGGTCAGGAACGCGGCAGGGATGTCCACTCTCACCACTGCTATTCAACACAGTATTAGAAGTCCTAGCCACAGCCATCAGACAACAAAAAGAAATCAAAGGCATCCAAATTGGCAAAGAGGAAGTCAAACTCTCACTCTTTGCAGATGATATGATACTGTATGTGGAAAACCCCAAAACTGCTAGAACTCATACAGGAATTCAGTAAAGTGGCAGGATATAAAATCAATGCACAGAAATCAGTGGCATTCCTATACACCAACAACAAGACAGAAGAGAGACAAATCAAGGAGTCAATCCCATTTACAATTGCACCCAAAACCATAAGATACCTAGGAATAAATTTAACCAAAGAGGCAAAGGATCTGTACTCAGAAAACTCTAAAATACTCATGAAAGAAATTGAAGAAGACACAAAGAAATGGAAAACCGTTCCATGCTCATGGATTGGAAGAACAAACATTGTGAAGATGTCAATGCTACCTAGAGCAATCTACACATTCAATGCAATCCCCATCAAAATACCATCCACTTTTTTCAAAGAAATGGAACAAAGAATCCTAAAATTTGTATGGAACCAGAAGAGACCCCGAATAGCCAGAGGAATATTGAAAAAGGAAAGCAAAGCTGGCGGCATCACAATTCCGGACTTCCAGCTCTATTACAAAGCTGTCATCATCAAGACAGTGTGGTGCTGGCACAAAAACAGACACAGATCAATGGAACAGAATCGAGAGCCCAGAAATGGACCCCCAACTCTATGGTCAACACATCTTTGACAAAGCAGGAAAGAACGTCCAGTGGAAAAAAGACAGTCTCTTCAACAAATGGTGTTGGGAAAATTGGACAGCCACATGCAGAAGAATGAAACTGGACCATTTCCTTACACCACACACAAGAATAGACTCCAAATGGTTGAAAGACCTAAATGTGAGACAGGAGTCCATCCAAATCCTAAAGGAGAACACAGGCAGCAACCTCTTCAACCTCGGCCGCAGCAACTTCTTCCTAGAAACATCACCAAAGGCAAGGGAAGCAAGGGCAAAAATGAACTATTGGGATTTCATCAAGATAAAAAGCTTTTGCACAGCAAAAGAAACAGTCCACAAAACCAAAAGACAACCGACAGAATGGGAGAAAATATTTGCAAATGACATATCAGATAAAGGGCTAGTATCCAAAATCTATAAAGACCTTATCAAACTCAACACCCAAAGAACAAATAATCCAATCAAGAAATGGGCAGAAGACATGAACAGACATTTTTCCAAAGAAGACATCCAAATGGCCAACAGACACATGAAAAAGTGCTCAACATCGCTCGGCATCAGGGAAATCCAAATCAAAACCTCAATGAGATACCACCTCACACCAGTCAGAATGGCTAAAATTAACAAGTCAGGAAACGACAGATGCTGGCGGGGATGTGGAGAATGGGGAACCCTCCTACACTGTTGGTGGGAATACAAGTTGGTGCAACCACTCTGGAAAACAATATGGAGGTTCCTCAAACAGTTGAAAATAGAGCTACCATACGATCCAGCAATTGCACTACTGGGTATTTACCCCAAAGATACAAATGTAGGGATCCGAAGGGGTACGTGCACCCTGATGTTTATAGCAGCAATGTCCACAATAGCCAAACTGTGGAAAGAGCCAAGATGTCCATTGACAGATGAATGGATAAAGAAGAAGTGGTATATATACCCAATGGAATATTATGCAGCCATCAAAAGGAATGAGATCTTGCCATTTGCAACGACGTGGATGGAACTGGAGGGTGTTATGCTGAGTGAAATAAGTCAATCAGAGAAAGACATGTATCATATGACCTCACTGATATGAGGAATTCTTAATCTCAGGAAACAAACTGAGTGTTGCTGAGTGGTGAGGGGTGGAAGGAATGGGGTGGCTGGGTGATAGACATTGGGTAGGGTATGTGCTATGGCGAGTGCTGTGAATTGTGTAAGACTGTTGAATCACAGATCTGTACTTCTGAAACAAATAATGCAATATATGTTAAGAAAAAAAAAGAAGAAGATAGCAGGAGGGGAAGAATGAAGGGGAGTAAGTCGGAGGGGGAGACGAACCATTAGAGACGATGGACTCTGAAAAACAAACTGAGGGTTCTAGAGGCGAGGGGGGTGGGGGGATGAGTTAGCCTGGTGATGGGTATTAAAGAGGGCACGTTCTGCGTGGAGCACTGGGTGTTATGCACAAACAATGAATCATGGAACACTCCATCAAAAACTAATGATGTAATGTATGGTGATTAACATAACAATAAATAATTATTTTTTAAAAAAGTGAACAGAATTGTTGGGGACAGCCAGCACGTGCACGAGAGCAGGGGCACAGAGGACCAGGTCCAAGAGCTGTTGAGTCAAGTTCTGTCTCTCCTGAGCACTTGTTACATTTGTAGTATGTGATGAGGCATTTGATTTTGCTCTGCGGATTATTTCATAAAAGTGATTTGTCTTCATTAGACCTGTTCAGTTAGCTGGATTTCCTTCTGCATTCAGGAGATTACACAGAAAGCTTGGTTCCAGGCTTCTTGAAGACAGTACTATTGCTTCTCCTTTCTTATTCCCCCCATCCTAACAAGTGCCATGCAGTGTGAAGCCAGAGTGGATGACCCTGCCGCATCTTATATTCCTGGGCTGCTCCTACCATCAGCTATGTCTCGGTGACGACCAGGATATTGTGAGCAAGGCGCATCCTTGTGGGTCCGCCTCTTCTGGCACTCTGCCTGGTGGCGACTTCTCTTGTTGCTTGTACAGGTGATGACGATGCCAGAATATTTGAGGAAGAGGTTTGGTGGCTTTCAGATCTAGCGCCTCCTCGCTATTCTGTACTTATTCCTCTATATCTTCAATAAGATCTCGGTGATTTGTGTAAAAGCCAGCCCAAGAAATGAAACAAAAGTAAACAAAAATTCAGTGGCCAGGACAGTACTAGATTGGTCTCAGCAGTTCACTCTGGGGCCACATAAGTTACTTATGGCCTCTGCTGTGTAAGCAAGAGGAGAGAAAAAATAACTTATTAATACTTGCAAAAAATAAAGGCAGAGGCGTCTTATTTTGTCCCAAGCCTAGGTTATAGGTCCCTCCTTTGTATTTCTAGAGAACCTTGGGCTTACCTGTGTCATGTCATTAGGTGATGTCACTCCTCTGCTTAAAACAGTCCAGGAGTTTTCCACCACCCTTACTAGAAAACCTAAGCCCCTTGTTATGATCTGTAAGGATGTCCTGTTCTTGTCCCTGCTCTCGGTCTTGTCTTCTAGTCTCCTCCCTTGTTCTCACCAGGCTCTGGCCACACTGCCTGCCTTATTGTTTCTCAAACCCAGCAAGGTTATTCCCTTTTGAAGCCCTTAACACTTGCCCTACATTGTGTCTGGAATGTTCTTCCCCCAGATTTTTCAAATATCACCTCCTTGGAGAGGCCTTCCATGAGTGTGTCCAGTCAATCTCTACTCCATTACTGGGTTTTTATTTTCTTTGTAATACTTGCTACCATGTGAGAGTAATTTATCCATTTCCTTCCTTATTATCTGTCTCCTCCACTTCAGTGCAAGCTTCTCGAGGCCCAGGGCCTTGCCTGGCTTGTTCACTACATTACCCACTGTGCTGAGAAAATGATTAGCACTTAAGGTACTAGATACATGTTTTGGAGTTTTGTTTTGTTTTGTTTTGTTTTGTTTAGTGACCGAATGAGTGTCGCTTACCACACTCTGCATAGAAATTGCCTATTTAGTCTCTGTCACTAAATATAAGGTCCCTGAGGACAGCAGTTGAGTCTTAGTAACTCTTGTGTCTTCTGAACCCTGTTGAGTATCTACTATGTTGGTGCTCAGTAAACATTTGGTGAATAAATGGATAGATGAATGTTGGGAGGATCTCTGCCCATTGTATCCCTAGTTTGGAGACCACAATAACAAAGTAAGAGATGAGCCAGTTAAATGATGTGCATGTGCTTTAAAATCAGTGCCAGCTAAGCCAAGGACCCACAAATCTGTCCTGTAGGCCAATCAGCCTAGTGTTCTCCTCTGTACAGTCCTTGAGCTAAGAATGGTTTTTTACAGTTTTAAATGGTTGTGAAAAACAGGGACAGTATGTGGCCTGCAAAGCCTACAGTATTTACCATCTGGTCTTTTAGAGAAAAAGCTTGCCAGCCCCTGATGGATGAGCTGTCCCCTTTGCTATTTCCCAATGGCAGAACTGTAGGAACGGCTCTCTCTGGGCATACTCCCTGCTCCAAATCTCCAGGGAGGAAGAGGCTAAGTTTTGTCTGAACTGAATTAATTGGATTAACCCAAGCCCTAAAGGTGCTGACCTTGCTGAACTCATGGGGTACAAGCCTTTTTGCCCAACAGAACTTGGGGAGACCTCAGCCCATGTCCATTAGTGACGGAGTGGATGTGCTAACCATAGACCACCTCCTGCAGATGGCTTCTAGGGTCTTTATGATATTGCTGTTGAATGAGCTGGAAATGAAAATGCAGCCTGTTGCCTTTGTACTCATTTCAGGTGGAGATCTGTACTGGTGCCATGTTCATGAGACTGGTTTTGGGGTTAGATGTCTACCTGGCCACCATAGTCTGGCTGACAATTACTGGCATTTATATCATCACAGGTGAGGTTACTGTAACCACACACATATTTATATTGACACAAAAGCTCTCCTTCTTATAGTGGAGTGCTAGTAGACATTGAGGCAGGGGGTCTCCAGCTTTTGTATTTTCTCTAAGTCTGTAGATCACATTGCTAGGCCCCAGGGGGTGGAACAGTGAAAATAATTGTGGTGGGGTGCCTAAGTGGTGTCCTACCTCTAGAAATCAGGTCAGGCCTGTGGGGGCTTTCCATGGGCACTGGCAAGGAAGGAAGTGATCATGTTTGGGGCGGGCCATGGCCTGACACTACAGGCTGCCAGGTAATGGAGTAGAAACAGAAAGGGAATGAGGGAGAGGCAGCAGCTACAGGCATCCTGGTAACCTGGTCAGGCCATCAGATGGGATCTTTTATATAGGAGGTTCTGTCCCAGAGTCTCTGCCTAGGTTTTGAGAGTGGGAGCTCTCATCAATTGTTTTTTCCAGCCACAATGCAAATCTTGGATGCTGGTGAGTGTCCCTGGTAGTTCACCACTGTCTGAGGGGGGAGAAACAGGGTGGGGAATGGAATACACTCTGTCAGTGGCTGTCAATGCCCAGGGGAGTGGAAGCTGGGGGTCTTTTTCCAGGGGACATTTGGTAATGTCTGGAGACATTTTTAGTTTTCACAACTGGGGGCGTTCTACTGGCATCTAGCAGGTAGAAGCCAGGGATGCTACTAACCGTTGCTTCCAAACGGAGATTTTGTGATTAAAGATGTAATTTTTCTTTAGGAAAACCATCAGCTTTTCATCCATCCAAAAAAGGGGAAGTAAAGGGAAATTGGGACATAGAAGGGCAAGATAAGAATCCAACAAAAGATCGTGAGGGATATTAAAGAGAGAAAACAGGATGTACAAAGATTAAACATTGTATTGTAAGACCTACAGACTTAAAGGTACAAAAGGTGTGAATGGAGCAATCTGGGAGGAAGCAAGGATGTAGAATAGGGACACAGAAGTGACTTTCAGCAGAGAGTCTCAAATGTGGCTTTTGTTTCTTTTTTCTCCTACCTATTCAGGTGGTTTTGCAGCTGTGGTTTATACTGATACCTTGCATGCTGTTGTTATGGTTCTGGGATCACTCTTGTTAATGGGCTTTGGTAAGTCAATCTTGGAAGACTGGGCACCATGAGTGGAATCTTTGAATCTGATTGTTGCTGAGGGCCACTCCAGCACCTTCATCTCACAGATGAGGAGACTGAAGCCCTCAGAACCCAAGAGCATTGTCTCAGATCACCCAAAAAGTTGGGAATGGGCAGTGGGGGGGAACTTCTGCTCACTTCGGAAGACAGAAGAGTCCAGTGCTTTGGGACAGTGTCAAGTGGCCCACCCCAGACACCCCCACCTCTGTGCCTCTGTCCATGCTCTTCCTCTCTAGTTAGAAACCCCTCTCCTCTTCATTCATGTGGTTAAATCCGCCCATCAAGGTCAACAGAAGATCCACCTACCCCCCAAAGGTGTGATTCTATGATTATTCCATCTACATGTCTTTTTTCTGTGGACAGAAAAAAGTCCTGTGGACTCACATCACTACCACATACCACTTAATATTTTTGTGATACATATCTTGATGGTTCATTGATTGTGTCACATAAGAAATTATACCTCCTAGCTCCGAAACTTCTTAAGAACCAAAACCATTGTATCCTGCACATAATGTGCAGTCTGAGGCACATGGTAGGTGCTTATTAAGTAGTAAGAATGAAAATTATAGCTAATATGAGTCAAGTATCAGGTACTACTAGATAGCCATTTATCCATATTGCCTCATTTAATCACCACAGCCACCATGATGCATAACTGCTATCATTATCCCCATTTTACAGATGAGGAAACTGAGTTATTCAGTTAAGTAACTTGCTCATGAGACACACCAAGAGCAGAACTCATAGCTGGGTCTCTAAACACCAAAGCCCAGTATGTCAACTAATATATTACAGTATCTGTAATGGCAGGTGCACTTGCCTTAAAATGGAAGTTTCCTTCCACTAGCTAAGATAATGACCTTAGTGAGGTTGGTATTAGACACTGCTCCATGGGTCAGATATTGGTCTTACATAAATCTAGAAGGAAAAAGTCTTGGCTCAGGTATTATTGAAATGGTGTGTGAATACAGTTGAAGGACTATGGCTCCGTAGAGCATTTTGTTGAACCCCATTAAATGAGAAATGATAGAATCAGAGTCTCACAATCCTCAGTTTAGTAAGCATTAGTGTGCCATCAGGGGTACTCAATGCTTTATTGCTGGAACACAAAATACATGTCAGGCATGAGCCAAGGAATTTTTTAATAAGCTGGGAAGCAACGACTAATTTGAGTGACAAAACTCTCTAAACTGTAAAACACACTAAGCCATTGTGTTTAATTGTGTACTATTATTAAATATTACCATTTTTTAAACCTACCAAGTTCACCCCAATAGTTGAAAATGACATCCAATTAAACTTGAAGAGCAGGTGGAATATTCTATTGATGTTAGCAATTATATCTCTAAATAATTATATATTCTTTACTGTTATAGACTGAATGTTTGTCTCCCCCCGCCAAAAATTCATATGTTGATATCCTAACTCTCAATTGTGATGGGAGGTGAGACCTTTGGGGATTGACTAGGTCTTGAGGGCAGAGCACTCATGAATGGCATTAGTACTCTTATAAAAGAGGCCCCAAAGAACCCCCTCACTTTTTCCACCATTTGTGGACACATTAAGAAGATGGCCATCTGTGAGCAAAGAAGGAGATCCTCACTAGACACCCAATCAGCCAGCACTCGGTCTCAGACGTCCTAGCCTCCAGAACTGTGGGAAGTAAATATTCGTAGTTTATAAGTCACCCAATCTATGACATTTTGTTATAGCAGCCCAAACAGACTGACATTTTCTGAGAAATGTAATGGGGTTTTTAAAATTGGGGCATTCATGTTAGTTCTTTTGGTAAGTAAGCAATTTAAAGTAGTAGAATAATTTTTTTCTTTTAAAAATATGTAAGAATTTATACATCCAAATGAGTGTTGTTCAAACTAGTCACCATAAAACCCCATGTATATACAATTGCAATTTTTAGTTTTTAACTAATACACACACAGGTAAACAAAACAAAAGGTACCTGGTGAAATACTCATTGCCCTCAGTTTCTCAGTTCAGCTCCCCAGAGACAACCAGTATTCTAGTTTTGTGCATATCCTTCCAGAGATATCCTTCATATATGCAATCATTGTTTTATCTATGAAATGGATACATAGGTAGAATCACAAAATTTTGTGGCCTGCTTTTCCACCACTGGTACTATATCTGGGGCAAATTTCTATGTCTGTGAATAGAGATCTACTACATCTTTTTGGTTTTGTATTTGTAATAAACTTTATTGAAAAGTACCCAAGTCAAAGTTGTAGCTAGATGAAATATCACAAAGTGAACACACTCTGGTAACCAGCATCCAGGTCAAGAATTAACTTTTTGGTTCCTTGCTTTCCAAACTTAGTTTTTGTTTCTTTTTCTTGCCTTATTACACAGGCCTGTGTATTCAACACACTGTTGAAAAGAAGCAGAGACAACAGGCATCCTTGTCTCATTCCCAATTTAGAGGGAAAGCTTTGGATATTTTACCATTAAATAAATTATTTGCTGTCAATTTTTTGTAGATACTCTTTGCCAGACTAACAAGTTCTCTTCTGTTCCTAGTTTGCTACAATTGTTTATCATGAACAGGTTTTGAATTGTAGCAAGTGTTTTTTCCACTTCTACTGAGAATATTATATTATTTTTCTCCCCTATTCTGTTAACACAGTGAATTGTTTTGAATGTTAACTTAATCTTGCCTTCTTGGAATAAACCCAGCTTATTGAGGCATACCCCAAATTCCTCTCTAAAGTGGCTGTATTAACTTTTGTTCTCAGCAATATATGTGAGAATATGTGTTCCCTAGCCTTTCATGGTTGTTCATGATGTTTAAGACTTTTTAAAAATTTGCCAAATAGGTGAAGAAGAAAAAATATATCATTCTTGTTTTAATTGGAAGTTCCCAGATACTGGTGAGGTTGAACATCATTTCATATACTTAGTGGCCATTTGTAGTTCCTCTTTCATGAATTACCTGTTTGTATTCTCTACCATATTTCTTCTGAGTAGTTTCCCTTGGCTGTCAGTGTATAGGAGTTCTTTATACATGACACAAATTTCTTCTTTTAGTCTAATTTTTAACTTGATTTCAGTCATATAAATTTTAAATTTTGAGATCAAATTTATCAACCTTCCTTTTCTTTTTTGTATCTTGTCTAAGATACTCCCTAACTCATAAAGATACTCTGTTTTTTTTCTAATAACTTTGTACTTTTGTATTTTACCTTTTTTTAATCCACATGGAATTCCTTGTAGAAGTGCCATGAGGTATCTTACTGATTTTATGGTCAGTCAGTATTCTTTCATTGACTAGTTTTGATTCCAAATGATTCTGAACGCATTTCAAAACTCAAGTCTGTATCAAAGGAGCATGGTTTAACATGCCAAAATAAAAGGGTTTTTTTTAGTTAAGTAAGTGGAATTATGGGTGTTTTTGTGACTTTTAAAACATATTTTTCTTTAGGGCCCCTGGGTGGCTCAGTCGGTTGAACGGCCAACTCTTGATTTCAGCTCAGGTCATGATCGCAGGGTCCTGGGATCAAGCCCTGTGTCAGGCTCTGGCACTCAGCAGGGAGTCTGCTTAAGGATTCTCTCTCTCCTTCTGACTCCCCAACTCACTCTTTCTCTCTCTCTCTAAAACAAGTAAATCTTTAAAAAATATTTTTTTTCTTTAACGTTAAGTTTGTATAACACTTAGGATATTGAGAGATAAATGCCATAGACTATGAAGAAATTTTCAAGTATGACATTTTAGAAATATTTTGTTGGCACTGTAGGAAAGTGAATATTAATTTGTTTTAATCAAGATTCTTAAGAGAGCTTGTGATAAAACTTTAGTTCAAAACTAGTATAAGCAAATAAGTACCTTCTTGGCTCATGTAAGTAAATATTCCAAGGGCACACTACCTTCAGTGATGGCTAGATCCAGGGTTCTGAATGAACCAGGTAGACAAGAGAGCTTCAAACTGTTAAACTAGCTTAGAACCCTAAAGAACAGAAGCAGGCATTTTTGGTTCCTTAAGCAGAGGACTCCTGGGACAGATTCCAGTTAGCCCAGTTTGGGTCTCATATCTATTCCTGACACATCAGTTGTTGCCCATGGGACAGAGAGCATTGGCCAGGCCTGGGGCATGTGCCAGATGGAGTGGTGGACAGTTTGATGAGGCCCACCTAAGCCACACAGGATGGAATGCAACTGAGAAGAGGGGTTCTGCTACCAGAAGTGGGAGGTGGGGTGTGGGCACACAACCATGATTGTCCACTATACTCATTTCTCTTTGGAAGAGGTGATGTCTTTTCTTAGGCACATATAGTCCTGACTATTTTTCAGTCCATTATGCTTTTTATACTAGGTACATTCAATGAAACTAGATCTCACTTGGTAATCTTGGGTCTTCAAACATGCATTACTGTATAGTTTAAGGTACTGATAAATTTTATGGTGGGTTAGCCTTTCAGAAAGTGGGAGGATACCAGGAGCTATTGCATAAATACCCAGACAGTAAGCCAAACCTAACCCATGAAGGAAATTGGACTGCCAAGCCGGAATGTTTTATTCCTCGCCTGGATTTTTTCCATATCTTCCGAGATCCCATCACTGGAGACCTCCCATGGCCTGGAGTCATCTTTGGTGTCTCCACCCTCTCCTTATACTACTGGTGCACTGATCAGGTAACTACACATGGTGCAGCTGAAGTGACTGCATTGGAGGCTGGTGGTCCTCAGTGCATTCCAGGCTTTCCCAGTCTCTACAACAACAGGCAACAGTTGGCCTGTCTGCACTCAGTGATCAGGGGTCCCTTCCAGTCTTTATTTATTGCCTAAAGAACTTGATAAATTCTGTTTGAAAGGAATTTCACAGCCCCATCTATAGCACATCAACTATTTTCATTTTTTTCTTCTTCTTCACTGTCATTTTCTAAAAAGCACAGTCTTTTTGGAATGAAAAATATGTCAGTTCTCCCCAACTGCGTCCATAAATTAAATGCAACCAATCAGTATTTCAGTTGGATTTTTTAAGGACTCAAACTTGTTCTAAAAAAAAATATGGCTCACTATCGATGGTAGATCATTAAATATACTGTGAAATACATACTTCAATATATGTGCAAAGGCAATAAAGAAATAAAAAGGAAATACAGCTCCACACAGTAATATGGGTGATCTTCAAGCTTTATGCCAAATAAAAGAAGCTAGACACAGATGCCTAGGCACTGCATGATTACATTTTTATAAAGTTTACCACAGGCAGTGCTAACTTATGTCATCTAGGAATACACATTAAGTAGCAAAAAAAATTATAAAGAAAAGCAAGGAAGAAATAAAGTCATGAAAGCAGTCATTTCTGGAGCAAGGGAAGGGTTTGAGATGAAAAAATAAGTCACATGTGGCAGCATTATTTACAATTACCACAAGGTGGGAAACAACCCAGATGTTCACTCATGAACGAATGAATAAATAGAATGTGTATCCATTCATTGGAATATTATTCAGCCATAAAAAGGAATGAAGTACTACACATGCTATAGCTTGAATGGATCTCAAAAACATTATTCTGAGTGGAAGAAGCCAGACACAAATGATCATCTATTGTATAATTCCTTTTATACAAAATGTCCAGAGTAGGCAAATCCATAGAGACAGAAATCCAATTAGTGCTTGCCAGGGGCTGGGAGAGGAGAAATGGAGGGGGGCAGCTTAATGAATATGGGTGTTCTTCCGAGGTGATGAAAAAGTTTTGAAACTAGAGAGAAGTGGTGATTGCATAAGATTGGGAATGCACTGAAGGCTACTGAATTCTTTTAAATGGTTATTTATATAGTACATGAATTTCACCTCAATTAAAAAAAAAAAAGAACCACAGAAAGGCTTCTGGGGTACCTGCAATGTTCCATCTGAATTTGGATAGTTGTTATAGTATATGCTCTTAATGTGCTACAGTATGCTTTCATGTGTTATATAATGATTTAAAAAAAAGATTTAAACATTTTATGGAAGAAGAAAATGCCACAAATCGCTAGCTCAAGTTTGAAACTGAAGAACAAAGGGGGAGAACTTGCCAAACCAGATTTTAAACATCTACAAAGTAGCAGCAATAAAAACAGTTTGAAACATCCAAGAATAGACACACAGACTAGTGGAACAGAATAAAGAGGTCAGGCAGATTCTTGTACTTATAGGAATTTAATATGTATCCAAGGAGGCTTTAGAAATCAATGGGGAGATACATACCTTTTGATGTTGTTAGAAAACCAACTATTAGGAGTAACAGCACTTCACCCCCACCTAACACTTAGTACAAAGTTGGACTTCGGGTGGGTTAAAGACTTAAATGTGGAAAGTAAAGCTAGATATTTAAGGGAGGATAACAATATTTTTGAGACAGAGTGGGGGGAGTACAAATCATGTTGATTTGATCACATTACATATAAGTACTTTTTAATAAAGTACTATAGACAAAATTGACAGATGACAGATTAGAGAAGATTATTAGAAATATTTATTATGAACAAGAGACTAACAGCAAATCCACAAAAAAAAAAAAGGAGCTCCAGTAGATATGTGGACAAAAGATAATGACAGGCAATTTATAAAAAAAGGAAATTCAAACAAACATAAAACAAGCATATAACCCAGTTATGAGGGAAGTGCAGCTTAAAATCACAAGACAACTAACAAAAATTAGAAAGATTGATAATGCCAAGTTTGGAGAGATTGTGGTTGTTTAAGAACCCTCGTGTACTCCTGGTGGAAGTGTAGACTGGTGCAATCTATTCTGGAAGGTAATCCAGCAGTATTTGATAAAAGTAAATATACTGTATTCTGAGCTAGCAGTGGTGTTCCTTGCAAGCTACCTAAAATATCCTCATGCAAGTTCATGATGGACTATATATGAGGCACTGATCATAGTGTTGATTGTGCTTGTTGCTCCAAAGTGGGTAGATAAAATGGTGGGGTGGAGGGGGCAGTAATACTGTGGAATACTATGCAGTCATAGGAGAAATGGACTAGATGATACATAGCAACACTGATAGGTCTTTAAAATGTAGTGAGGGGATGCACAAGAAACAAGATGATATCCAGAGCAGTAGCTCTGGGTTTTTTTAATTTGTATTCCTGCCTATCTATTTATTATATGTTTAATGATGCTACTTTACCTAGAAGATAAGAAAAATCTTTCTATATTTTTCTTTTCAATTTCTTCTACAGCTTTAAAAGTTGCCCCTGGCCTTCCACATCTGACAGTGGGTAAACTAGATTTCCTGAACTACCTCCCAAAACAAAATTTTCTAGTTATACTGGGTAAAATGTAACAAACATCTTTTTATAGTCATAGCAAAGCTTATAAGAAATGAAGAAAATCTCCGGAGACTGAAAAAAAACAGAGAACTGAACCCAACAGAGTTAAACTGGCGGGGACACTGATGGTGCCCTGACAGCATTTACCAAGCCGGATTTCCAAGGCTTAGATTTAACTGGCCAGGTGAGAACAGGAGAAAGGCCTTGGGTTCATGAGTAGTGAATAGTGAAGGCTGTAACCTCAGTGAAAAGATAGACCAGGAAAATATCTGCCCACTAGGAAGGAGAAACAAAATGCCGCAACCTGAGTCCCAGGAGGAGGATAGAAGTCTCCCCTGAAGATTCACAAGGTCAGGTTGGCCTTCCTATAGATCTGGGGTTTTAATTTAAAGTTTTAACTTAACCTAATTCCCTGTATGGTCAGGGAAACCCCATGGGAAGAACTGAACATAAACTCATCCAAAATTTTTACATACCAACCTGGCTAGAGTAATGGCGGATTTTCCCTGGAGGGATGCACCCTCAACCGAGGTCTTGCAGGATTCCCATAAATAAATGCCTGCTCAACATGGGTCTCTAAACCAAAAATTAGAAAATATAGAAGAATCAAACCACCTTGAGCAAGAAACAGCAGAATTAGCACCCCCAAATTTCAGAAAATCAAGGTATTAGATACCAAAAACAAACAAACAAAAAGCATGTTTAAAGAAATAAAAGGAACGCCTTGGTGGCTCAGTCGGTGAAACATCTGTCTTCGGCTCAGGTCATGATCCCAGGGTCCTGGGATCAAGTCCCATGTTGGGCTCCTTGCTCAGCGGGGATCCTCCTTCTCCCTCTGCCTGCTGTTCTCTCTCCCTCTCTCTCTCTGTCTCTCTCTCTCTATCTCTCTGAAAAATAAATAAATAAAATCTTTTAAAAAATAAAGAAATAAAAATGGAACTGAAATCCTTAACGCCATTCTATCAAAAACAGATATGAAAACTCAAACTTCTAAAAATGAAAACTATGCTCATTGAAATGTGAAACTTAGTAACTGTTAAAATAGCAGATTAAAGGGACGCCTGACTGGCTCGGTGGGAGGAGCACACGACTCTTGATCTCCATCATGAGTCTGAACCCCACTTTGGGTGTAGAGATTACTTAAATAAATAAATAAACTTTTAAAAAATAACAGATTAAACACAGCTGAAGGGAAAAAATAGTCATCTGAAAGCAAGAATTGAAGAAATAGCACCAAACTGGAAAGTGTGAAAGAGAAACAAAGTGACATGGAAGAGAGAATCAGGATTAAAATACACCTCATTGGAGTTCTAGAAGAAAAGGAGAGAGAAACAATATTTTAAGAGAAAGTGGCTGAGAATTGTTACAATTGCTGAAAGAGCAGGAAGCATCAGATTCCAGAATCACAGTGAATCAAGCAGAAATAATTTACAAATCCACACAAAGAAATGGAATGAAACCATAATGAAAGTTCAGAACATCAAAGACAAGAAGACTTTGAAAGGCACCTGAGAGGAAAGATTACTGATAAAAAGAAGACCGTTCTGCCAGCAATAAACTTCTCAGCTTCAACAATGTAACCCAGGGGCAGCTGGGTGGCTCAGTCGTTAAGCGGCTGCCTTCGGCTTAGGTCACAATCCCGGAGTCCTGGGATCGAGCCCCGCATCGGGCTCCCTGCTCCGCGGGAAGCCTGCTTCTCCCTCTCCCACTCCCCCTGCTTGTGTTCCCTCTCTCGCTGTGTCTCTCTCTGTCAAATAAATAAATATTTAAACTAAACCAAACAAAACAATGTAACCCAAAGGTAGAGGAGTAAAATTTTCAAAGTCATTGAGGAAAATATCACCTCTAAAGTACATGCCCAGCTGAGGTCTTACTCATGACCAAGGGCAAATTCAAGACATAACCTTCCCTAAAGAAGGACTGAAAGATGTACATAAAGAAAAAGGAAATACTCATGAGCAAGAAGGAATAGTTAGCAAAGATATTAACAGGTACATGGGCAAATGGGCTGAAAAATAATAATTACAAATACAAGAAGTGAAAAACAAGACAAAACTAAAATATTGTACGACTGTTTGGAGTTAAATCTGTCTGTGGAGTCTAAAGTGTTCAGAAGGGTGGGGATGTTGATTTACTTCAGACTCGAAATGGTATCTATGTGAAAATTTTAAGGGTCAGTATTAAAAACACAGAAGTAGTCGGGCGCCTGAGGGGCTCAGGCGGTTAAGCGTCCAACTCTTGATTTCAGCTCAGGTCATGATCTCAGGGTCATGAGATTGAGGCCCGCGTTGAGCTCCACACTCAGTGTGGAGTCTGCTTGAGATTCTCTCCCTCCCTCCCCCCTCTGCCCTCCCTTACCTCAACTAAATAAATAAATAAATATTTTTTAAAAATGCAGAAGTAGAATATATAACTTCTAACTAGTAAAGAAAATGACTTAAGAAAAATTGTTAATTAAAAGAGAGGCAGACAAACTGATGGAAGGAAAATTGTTAACTTTCGCCCACTACCATTTTTAAACAATAATCCTCTCCTTGCCCCACTGTGTAATGTATGACAATACGCCACAGTGCGTAGAGCTTTCTACATGGAATGTCCACATTGCCTTCATAATCACCCTTCTCTCAGAACGAGAGTCACATTTCTGCCCTTGCCCTACTCCTCCGCCCCCTCCCTTGAGAGACCAATCTCTCTGTGCAGGGGACTAAGCAAAGACCAGGAAGTGCAGCCTGGCTGCCCACCCCTACCTGCTCTGCAGAAGCCCAAGTACCCTGAGCCGTTAGCAACAGGATGCCAGTGGACATCTCGAGACACAGCGAGATGTAGCTAGTGCCTGAGGAGAACCACTTTGGGGTTCTTTCTCCTGGTATTAAAATGATGCATTTGAAAAATAAAGAAAACCTGAAGAGAAAAATGACAGTCCTGCCTGTTAATTTCACCAATGCCAGCATGAATCACTATTATGTCGGTTTATTCCTGTGCACTTTTTTCTCGGTGTAGAGTCATGGTGTATATGCTGCTGTTGTATCCTGTATGCCTCTTAGTTACTATCACACTGTGAGCCCTTTTCCCATTATCTAAATTTTCTTCAGAAACATACTTTTAGTACATACATAATACTGCATTGTTGTGATGCACTGGACCATGTCTTTATGCACTTTCTTAAATGCTTGTCCACCTGCCAGCTATACCTTCTGTTCGGCCTGAGTGCACACTGCTTCTTATGGCAGGAGCACCATGAAATGGGTTGTGAAACATCTCCTAGGAGATTTTGCATTTGAAATGTCTATACTAGTTCATTTCAATTTAGATGAATGAAGTCAGTCCCTGTTCTAAAAACTCTTTATGGGCCAGGGACCCACCTTTGCTTTGATTGATGTCACAAGGATCCTCTTCCTTCTGCTGGGCAGGGGCAGTCTGTGGCCTCTAGGAGGGAGTCTTGTCCTTGCCAGGGGACAGCTTGTAAGCCCTGTGCCTCCGTAATTGGTGTGCAATGCTAACAATGAGGCCAAGGTCACGCACGCCATTCCCGTCCCCTCAGGCAACTGTGCACTGAGCAAAACATGCTCATTGGTCACATGCACCTCCCCTGGCCCTGGATGCCCTGGAGATGCCTGGATGATTGGGGTGAGCAGCTCAGCAAAAACCCACCAGAGGGCACATCCTGCTGCCGCGGCAGGTCACAACTGTCCTGTCACTGTGCTGAGGTAGCCCAGGCTTGATGCACTCTGCTAGAGCCATCACCCCCTCCCTCACCCATCTGTGTTTCCTTGGCAGATTTTTGTCCAGCGATGCCTGGCAGGGAAGAACATGTCTCACGTGAAAGGCGTCTGCGTCCTTTGTGGGTGTCTGAAGCTGCTGCCCATGTTCAGCATAGTGAGGCTGGGAATGATCAGCTGTGTCTTGTTCCCGGGGAAATCCTTAATTCTGTTGTGTTCACACTGATCAACTTCTCTTTTCTTAAGAGAGACCTAGAGAGTATTTGGGGTCATCAGGCCTCCCACACTATGGGGATTGAGATGCCCCAGATTGCTTTCTAGGGAGCTAAAGGGTTTAGATTAAGAGTGCAGCCAAAAAGAATTCTGGCAGAGACCATGGATGTATGTGGCAAGAGAGAAATTCCATGAGAGAAGTTCAGATAGGGAAGAGCCGACCAGTGTTCCATGCAGCCAGAGCCCAGTCTCTGCCAGGGCTTGGAGGCACAATCTGCAGGAAGGCTCACTTGCTCCCCTTGAATTGTGTGCACCAGCACGGCACACACACCTGTGTGCTAGGCATTGTGCTGGGGACCTGACAGATGCTGTCACTGCTCACTCAGACCTTGAGGTGGGCTTTTGTAGCCTCAGTGAACAGATGAGGAATGTCAGAGGGGGAGCTCAGTGTAAACCCCCAAAGTGGGTCTGACTCAGGCCCATGTTCTTTCCATTAAATGCTAGCAAAACATCTCTGTTTCCCTTAAGGAGCTATCATAACTCTGTGGATATATCTTATTCCCATTTCAACCTAGTTTTACTAGCTCTACTGTCTCTCAGGGTATCTGGTTTGTTGATTCATTAAACCGACATGGAGCACTGTTTCTGGTAGGTGCATCCACTGGGACAAAGCAGGTGGCTTCCATGGGAGTCTTCTGCTGCTGAACTTTGACAAGGCCAAACAAAATGTAAAACACTGGTTACTGCTAAGTAATATGTGTAGGAGACATCTCTCAGTCTAATTCATCCTTCAGTCAGCCTCAAGACATGCCTCTTTTTTTTAATCCTAACTCCCTTCCAGCTTTTAACAGAGAGAAAGGCTTTGTTTCAACATTCCCAGATTTGGTCTTTGGCTGCCAGGTGGCATTTTAGGGTCTCATAGGTGGTACCTCCTCATAGGTTAGGAAATATGCTATTGTGCTCTCTAGGACCCCCAGAGTGCCCTGGGCTTTGCAGACCTGCCTCCCCACCCCACCCTACCCCACTCCACAGCACGGATCGCCCTACTCACTGAGGAAGGAGACCCAACAGAATCACATGTATCTTGGACTCTAGAGAGGAAGCTGCTAAGGGAGGGGGGAAAGAGTGGGGAATGGCCTCTCTCTCTCTAGCTAGAGTGGGTTTCAAGAACCCAGACTCTCTCCAGCCTTCTGACCAAGGGGTGAACAGAGTTGATGGAATGCACTGGTGGGGAGCCCTTAGGGTGAGAAGAACATGGAACCACTTGTCTCTAACCCTCAGAAATGGCCAGACTCACATATCCATTTGCACATGCCAGGTGTATAAAGCCAGAAAGCCACTTATCACGGAAGCTTGGCACCTGTCCATGTTCCTGGAAGAGTATGTTTTTCCAATAACCCAAATGCTCTTGGCCCTAGATTCTGGGTCTCTCCCTTGGCCAGAGCTAGGGGCCAGACACTGCCAACTGCCAAGGTGTGATTCTCAAAATCTGGTTTTCCATGTAGGCCACTGTATTATTTGGGGTTCTTGGTTGAACATGATGTGTACCTTTTTAGCTCCTCTTCCTTCAGAGCTAGTGTTACCCTCAGGCCATCTGGTGGCAAGGTGGTTGCCAGCAGCACCAGGCCTCTATCCCACAAGCTCAACAACTCCCACCAAGTGTTTCCTTCCCCAGATGTTCCAGCAAAAATCCCAGATGAGTCTTAGTGAACTCACTTGAGGGATAGGGACCGGTCATTGTGGTCAAGGAGAAGGAATTTCCAGAGTGGCCAGGCCTGGTCCCTGGGCCCTTCTTACACTACCCCAAGTGTCACGGAGGTTCTGTTACCCAAAGTAGGAGGCAAGGAGAGTGGGCAGATATAAATGGATGCAGCTGCCCCTGAGTTTTTAGTCTTCCTCAAAATGTTTGGTAACCAGTGCTTAAGCTGGAGAACTGTCCCCAGTCAAATAGCTTGCTCTACCCATAAACCAGGGCAATATCCTGCTTCTTCGTCATCTAAGTTGATTTGTCATTTTGGGGTTTTTTTCTCAGATGGTAACTTTATATCCCTAATTTAAGCTCCTGAAGGACATATCACATTCACTCCCTTTACATCACTTTGTCCAGAATTTCTTCCCAAATACTCTGAAATAACACCCCTATGAAGGCTAAGCAAGTAAGGTTATGGTTTGCTCATGCATTAATAGGGGATGAATAATCTGTCTGCTTTCCTGATACCCAGCGGCGGTCCCTGAAAGGCTTGTCCAGGTCACATTGATGTGCTTGGGGTCAAGCAGTAAATTGGTAGAAGCACTAATTCATCTGGCTCCTAGGCGCCTAATTCCCAGCCCCATGAATTGGAGCAGTCACCAGTAGATCCAGAATCTGACAGCCACACAGGATTGCCTACTTTGCTTCCCTTTCCCTCCACTCAGATTTTAGAGCTCTAAGCCTGACATTGGTATGACTGTGGTCTCTCTTACAGATAAAGTGGCATGTGTTGTACTTTCAATATGTGAGAAGTACTGTGGCATCAGAACTGGGTGCAGCTCCATCGCCTACCCTGTGCTAGTGTTAGAGCTGCTGCCCAAAGGTAAAAGATGGACCTCCCACGATCTGTGTCCCCATTGGAGCCTGTGCCCTCAGTCTTTAAGTGGATGGTTAGGAGCAAAGGAGCTGAGGGTGGCTTATCTACCAGGCAGCTCATCTTTCTGGGTAGAAATGTTGGCTGTGCAGTAGGGGGGATATCAGTGATGTAAAGGGAGTCTCGCTTGCCCTAAGGGAAGGAGCCGGGCCTCCTCCCTCTTCATTGCTCACACACGCACACGAGGTGCACATGCCCTCACACAGCCTGTGCCCACTTTTTTCAGAACAATTTGCATTGCTCACTTCCCTGGCTTAGCTTGTGCCTTTGCGCATTCATTCCACAGGAGGGCTCCACTCTGTGCTAGACACGGGCCTAAGCCATGAGAATGCATTGATGAGCAAGACCTAGTCCCATTCTCAGAGAGCTCATGTCCAGTGCGGGGCTAGAGAGATGGGCAGCTCACCACCAGGGAGATGGCTTCCACTGCAGATCGACAGTGAGCCCATGCATTCATCTCAGCTGTTTCCCCGAATCCCAGAGAAAAGGCCAAATAAATAGTACCATTTTTTTTTAAATCCCGCATTAACTCTGAAGATCAATAGGAGCTATAGAGATCAAAGTTGAGACATTTCCATAAAAATCCAGTAGAGATGGGAATCTGACCCAAGGAAATCCCCACGGTTCAGAAAGGAAGTGTCCATGTTCTGCAGCTCAGCCTGTCCTCGAGCACCCAGGGCTTTGAGTGAGGTAGGCTGCAGGGCACTTGAAAGGAAGTAGATGCAAGGACACCAGCCTTTGCCTGGCCAAGTAGCCCACTGAATACAGTGTGGGCCTTGCTGCGGTGGGCCTCCAGCTCGGGCCCCAGTCACCCTCTACCCTCAGGCTCAACCATCAATACACAGAACTCGCTCTGTGGAGCAAAGTCTCTGCAGTATGGCAGCCTTTCAGGTGAAAATACTAGATTGTTATGTTTATAGTTCACACTTCATGAGTGCTTGCTCTCTGTTAAGCATTATGTTAACCCATCTGCTTAATTTATCTTAATCTTAATAACAGCCCTGTGTGGGAGGTACCTTTATGCCCACTTTACAGATGAGGACACTGAGGCACAAGGAGTCACATCCCTTGCCTCCGTTCCAAACCTTCTCTGAACTTCTGTCTTCTCGTCTGTACAAGTGGGGACAGCAGGGGTGCCCATCTCACAGGGCTGTAGGGAGGATCCTACAGGCTAATGCCTAAGGAAATAATCCAGCACAAAGTAACCACTCAAGAGATATCAGCTGTCCTTACTACATGACGACACAGCAGGAAACTAGTAAGTCTCATCAAGAAGCAAAGACAAATGTAATGCTTTAATCTGTCTTAGATGGAATGCCACTCCAAATAAAATTTGAATGTTTTGTAGTATATAGAAAAGTGCCTTAGGAGGCCTAAGGCATCTCCTGGCATAGCCAGAGAGCTGGAGGTCCAGAAAATGTCCCTTCTCTTCCAGGCATACGAGGCTTGATGCTGTCCGCACTATGGGCCTCTCTCATGTCCTCCCTGACTTCTGTTTTCAACTGTGCCAGCGCCCTGTTCACAATGGACATCTATAACCAGATTCGGCCTCTGGCCGCTGAAAAGGAGCTCATGGTAACAGGAAGGTGAAGGACTCCTCTAACCGCACTAGTTAACTGCTGTCAATGAAAACAATGCCCACCAAAGGGATTATGTGAAAAATTTAGGCTATCATACTGTATATAGAATTATCTTGTTTAAATACAGTATGGTTGTACTTTTTTCCCCACAGTTCTACAATGAAGATGTGTTGTTTTTATAATCACAGAGAAATGTGTTTCCATTTGGGAAAAAAAATAAGTAATAATCACAATGATTTTAAAAATGCTAGCATAGTTTAATGTACCCCCCAAAATAGTCCTTGCAGGGAAATTTACATAATTATTTCATTGTCTCATTTAGTCCTCATCACAACCTTTAAAGGTAAGTTTCACTGTTCTTATTCTCAATGTGGGGGAAGTTGTTCAGAGGAGGAAATTGGTCTACCTGAGATTACATAGTGTAAGTAGGAGAACGTGTCCATGTCAGGGCCATGCTGTTAACCATGATGCCACATGGCACCATGCTAGCATGGGGTGGGGGGTGTATATGTATAAAACATGGTTCCTGGCTTTATTCCATAGGGTTTCACATTGGCTGCCCACAGACCACATCTGGCACACACACATTTAACTTGGCCTACATTATATCTGAGATACTTCTTTTATCTCACATCAAAGTGCATATTGTTCATTTATTTAATCTGTCTAACCACTGCATTTGAGTTTGTTTTTACATGTGATTAGCACTCCATAGTTTAAAATCATTTTTCTGAGAAATTTAAGAAACAGATACCAGTTTTATTTAAATTTTATAACATGGGGAGAAAAAAAGAAGACTTAAATTCATTTTATGAGACTCAAGAAATTTATGCAGCCAAGCCTAACAAAAATAGCACCAAAAATCACAACTAAAGACTAATCTCACTTTTATATACCAATGCAAAAATTGTAAATAAGATATTAGACACAGATCTAACAATATATTAGAAGAATGTTAAAAGAATGATATCGCATTACCAATTGGGACTTTCTTCCAGAAATATAAGATTGTTCAATATTAGGAAATGTAGTAATATAATTCACATATTAATAATCAAGAATAAATCATGTGTATTTATTCTCAGATGATAAAAAAGTATTTGGTAAAATAGGTAACTTTCAACATGATAAAACATGTCTAGATCATCCTAAAAGCCAACATCATGCCTAATGAAGTAACTAGAAAGGAAGAGGCAAGAATGCCCTCCCTTACCACTATGTTTATACTAATAATATATATAAGAAAATCAACAGGTGAAGTTAGCTGACGAGGACTTTAAAATAACCATGACTGGGTGCCTGGGTGGCTCAGTTGTTAAGCGTCTGCCTTCAGCTCAGGTCATGATCCCGGAATCCCGGGATTGAGTCCCATGTCAGGCTCCCTGCTCAGCAGGGAGTCTGCTTCTCTCTTGGACCCTACCCCCTCTTGGGCTCTCTCTCTCACTCCCTCTCTCTCTCAAATAAATAAAATCTTTTAAAAAATAAATAAATAAAAATAATAAATAAAATAACCATGACTAACATATACAAGAAAATAGAGGGGAAAGTATACAAAACAGATGAAAAACTTGAGAATTTTGCCAGATAATTAAAATTTATAAAAATGAACAGGTTTTTCTAGAATTGAAAAGTAAATAATCTGAAATTAACTCAATGGTTGGGTTAACAACTGATTGGATATAGCAGACGACATGATTAATGGATTGGCACTGGATCGAATGACAATATCAAAACCGAAACACACACACAGAAAGAAGATATACATGGAATGCAATCAGAATAATAATATATATGACATCGGAATCACAGAAAGAGAGGAACAATTTGGGTAGAAGCAATTTTGAAAAGATAATGGCCAAGAATTTTCCAAAACTGATGGCTAGTTATTCAGAGATTCAACAAGTTCCACAAATTATGAGTAGGATAAGTAAAAAGGAAACCATATCTGAACTACATTATAGTGAAACTGCTGAAAATTGAAAATAAAGAGAAAATCTGTAGAGCAGTGAGAGGAAAAGAAATCACACTACCTTCAAGAGAGCACTGAAGAGACTGATAGCAGAATTCCCAACAGAAACTATAAAAGCCAGAAGACAATGGAATGACACCTTCAAGGGCTATGGAAAAAAAAACCTGCCAATGTAGAATCCAATACCCATCAAAAATATTCTCCAAAATGAAAATGAAGTAATATATTTTCAGATAAACACAAGTTGTGAAAATTTATTACATTAGATTTTCAGTGTAAGAAATACCAAAGGGAGTTCTTCCAGCTGAAGGAAGATAATCCAGATAAAAGAATTGAACTTCAGAGAAGAATGAAGAGCACCAGAAAGAGTAAATATGTGGGAAATATAAATGCATATTAGCTGTTGAAAACATCAAAAGGAAAAAATGTCTATGGAATTTATAACATATGGAAGCAAAATGTAGTAACAAGAATAGCAGAGAAAATGAGCAGAGGCTAAATGGAACTTAAATATTCTCAGGTTCTAGAATTATTTGGGATGTGGTAAAAAATAAAACTTGTACCAGACTATGATATAACAAGGGTGCATGTAATCTGATCTCTAGACTAAGCAATAAAAGAATAGTTCAAGAATGTTTAACTGACAATTTGTTTAAAGGAAAATATGAAATAACTCATAAAATATTTGATTAGCCCCCAAGAAATCAAAATGATTAAAAGAATAAAAGAACATAAAAGGTAGGCCAAATAAAAAAAAAACAAATAATAGGATGGCATATATAAACCCAATTATATCAGTAATTTCATGAAAAGTAAGTAGACTAAACACCTGAGTTAAAATGTTGAGATTATCAGACTATTAAAAAAAAAAAACTATATCCTGCTTAGAAGAGACACCTTTTCTCCAGTTTTATTGAGATGTAATTGACATATAATATTATATTAAGTTTAAGCTGTATAACATAATACTTTGGTATATGCATATATTGTGAAAGGATCACCACAATACGTTTAGTTAATATGCATCACCACACATAGTTACAAACTTTTTTTCTGGTGATGAGAATTTTTTAAATCCACCATCTTAGCAACTTCCAAATATACAGTACATTGTTGCTAACTATAATCATCATTCTGTACGTTACATCCCCAGAAGTTATTCTTCTTAAAATTGGAAGCTTGTACCTCTTAACCTCCTTTATCCATATCCTCTCCTCCTCTGCAGCATCCAATCTGCTGTCTGTTTCTAGGAGTGTTTTTTTTTTTTTTTGATTCCACATATAAGTGAGATCATATGGCATTTGTCTTCCTCTGTCTGATTGATTTTACTTAGCATAATGCCCTCAAGGTCCATCCATGTTTCTTTCTTTTTTGTGGTTGAATAATATTCCACTGTATATACATATCACAGTTTATTTATCCAGACATCCATCAGTGGACACTTAGATTGTTTCCATCGTTTGGCTATTGTAAATAATGCTGCAATGAGCCTGGGGGTACAGATATCTTTTCATAACAGTGATTTTATTTCCTTTGCATATATACCCAAATGCAGTATTGCTATATTATATGTAATTCTATTTGTAATTTTTTGAGGAACCTCCATACTGTTTTGCAGAATGACTGTAACAATTTACACTCCCACCAAGAGTATATCCTGTTCCTCTACATTCTCATCAGTACTCAGTATTTGTTATCTCTTGCCTTTTTGGTAAAAGCTATCAAGTATGACATGATAGCCCCCTGTGGTATTGATTTGCATTTCCCTGACGAGTAGTGAGGTTGAGCACTGTTTCATGTACCTATGAGCCATTTGAATAACTTCTCCGGAAAAATATCTATTCAGATCTTTGCCCAGTTTTTAATTGGATTATTTGGTATTTTGTTTGGTTTTGCTCTTAAGTTGTATATTAGTTCTTTATATATTTTTGATATTAACCCCTTATCAGATGTATGGTTTGCAAATGTTTTCTCCCATTCTGTGGTTGCCTTTTCATTTTGTTGTTTCTTTTGTTGCACAGAAGATTTTTAGTTTGATGTAGTCCCACTTGTTTATTTTTGCTTTTGTTGCTTGAGACTTTGGAGTCATATCCAAAAACCCATTGCCAAGACCCACATCAAAGAACTTATTCCCTATGTTTTCTTCTAAGAGTTTTATGGTTTCAGGTCTCGTATTTAAGTCTTTAATCCATTTTGAGTTAATTTTTGTGAGTGGTGTAAGATAGGAGTCTAGTTTCATTCTTTTGCATGTGAATATCCTATTTTCCCAGAACCGTTTACTGAAGAGACTGTCTTTTCTTCATTGAGTATTCTTGGCTCCCTTGTCTGATATTTGTTAACCATATATGCATAGGTTTATTTCTGGACTTTCAATTCTGTTCTGTTGGTTTAGGCATCTGTTTTTATGCCAGTGCCAAACTGTTTTGATTATTATAGCTTTGTGATATAGTTTGAAATCAAAAAGTGTGATACCTCCAGCTTTGTTCTTCTTTCTCAGGATTGCTTTGGCTACTTAGGGTCTTTTGTCATCCCAAACAAATTTTAGGATTATTTTTAAAAGATTTTATTTATTTATTTATTTATTTGAGAGAGAGAGAAACACATGAGAGGGGAGAGGGTCAGAGGGAGAAGCAGGCTCCCCACTGAGCTGGGAGCCTGACATGGGACTCGATCCCAGGACTCTGGGATCATGACCTGAGCCAAAGGCAGTCGCTTAACCAACTGAGCCACCCAGGTGCCCTAGGATTATTTTTTCTAAGTCTGTAAAAAATGCCATTGGAATCTTGAGAAGGAGTGCATTGAATCCATAAATGGCTTTGGGTAGTATAGACATTTTCACAATATTGATTTGTCTAGTCCATGAACACAAGATATCCTTCTGTTTATTTGTGTCTTTTCAATTTCTTTCATTAATGCCTTACAGTTTTCAGTGTGGAAATCTTTCACCTTCTTCCTTAAATGAATTCCTAAGTTTTTTATTGTTTTTGATGCTATTGTAAATGGGATTATTTTCTTTATTTCTTTTTCAGGTAACTTACTGTTAGTGTATAGAAACACCACTGATTTTTTTCGCTACTGTATGTTGATTTTGTATTCTGAAACTTCATTGAAGAGAGACATCTTTAAAATAAGATTGAGGAAAGCTTAAAGAAAACATGGTAAAATACATACCATGCCAATAGAAACATAGATGCAGAAATTTTAAACAAAATATTAGCCGGTCCAGCAACATAGAAAAAGAAAAATACACCCTGACCATCTGGGGCTTATTCTAGGAATGCAAGAATAGATTTTTTTATTCAAAAATCAATCAATGTACTTGACCACATTAACTGAAAACAGGAGAAAATCATATAGTCATACAATAGATGAATTTAGAATTTAGAATGTTTAATACCTATTTATTTTTTTAAATCTTAGAAAATTTAAAAGAATTTCTTTACACTGGCTTTTAAATATATATGTATATTTAAAAACTTATAACATGTGTCATACTTAATGTTTACATTTTCTCCTGAGATTGGGAACTAGACACATATGTCCACTATAACCACTTTTATTCAACATTGTGCTGGAGGTGCTATTCTGCACAAAAAGGTATGAAAAGGAGACCAATGGCATGAGGATAGAAATAAAATTATCATAAAAGACTTTATAGACAAACTGTTAAAATTTAAAAGTGAATTTAACAAGACGGATACAAGGTAAAAATACAAGAATTAATCATATTTTATATATTATCATGTATAATGTCATTGAACTATATCAGATACCTAGGAATAAACTTCACAAAATTGAGAAAATTGCTGAAAATTACAAAGCACTGTTGAGAGAACTTAATGAGACCTAAGTATATAAAAAATATACCATATCAAGGAGTTAGAAGATTCAATATTGACAATATGTTCTCTCCATGTTATTCTATATATTCAGAGTAAGCCCTGTCAGAATTGCAGTAGCTTTGTGTGTATGTGTAAAAATTGACAAACCAGTTCTAAAATTAAGAGAGAAGTGCAAAGAGCAAAGAATAGCCAAATTCAAAAAAAAAAAAAGAAAGAAAAGAAAAGCCAAACCAATTCTTTAAGATGAACAAAGCTGGAGGATTTGTTAAGAGATACCAATATCTACTGTGAAGTGATATTAATTAGCATGGTTTTGGTACAAATATAGACAAATCAATGGAACAAAGTACAGAATACAGAAGACGCACAGGTATACAGTCACCTGATTTATGGCAAAGATTTCAGTATAAGGTAGTAGGGAAAGTGATGGGGAGAAGGATTTTCAATAAATGGTCCTGGGTGATTTAGCTGTTCATAGAAAAAAGAATGTTGACTCTTACCTCACAGCAAACACAAAATCTATTTCTGTTGTATATCGGATTGTGAAAGATAAAACAATAAAGCTTTTTTTAAAGATTTATTTATTTATTTGAGAAAGAGAGAACACATGTGAGTGGGGGAGGGGCAGAGGGAAAGAATCTCAAGCAGACTCCCCACCAAACAGGGAACCAGATGGTAGGGCTCGATCCCACGACCTGAGGATCATGACCTGAACCAAAATCAAGAGTCAGCCACTTAACCAACCTACTGAGCCACCCAGATGCCCCAAACAATAAAGCTTTTATAAGAAAAAAAAGTGGTCAGCATGACACTGGATTGCCAATCACACATCATTTGCATCAAACGTACCTTTCTCAACATGGCTTAAATAAATTTTTGCATCATCTAGAATTGTGGTCACATATCAGAATGCAAACTCCAAAATCAGATTTATAACTTCTGACTCATATTCTGTAAGCCCAGTACCCTTCAGGATTTGTGCCATCATCTGTGCATCTTTTGGCAGGCTCTTGGGAGAAGCCATCCTGCCAGACTGCACACCTGGTAATCAGACTTGTCAAGCTAAATCACCCAATTAGTGTATTTCAGTCCTGATCTTGGTGCAGGTTATTTGCCTGGCGTGGTTTTTGCATCCCCTGGTATACTGGTGAGCAGGATGTTCAGAAGCATCTTCACTGTGATGGCTCTGCACACCTCCCATAATTTCATTACCCTTTCAGTATCTGTAGGATCTGTAATAATGATCCATCTCGCATTCTTGATATTGGTAATTTGTGTGTGGGGAGGTATCTTTCTTTTGATCAAACTTGCCTAGGGGTTATCGGTTTTAAATAATCTTTCCAAAGAACCAACTTTTAGAATTGTTGATTCTTTTGGGTTTTGTCTGTTTTCCCCCATTGATTTGTTTTTCGTTTCTCTTCTCTTCTCTCTTTTTTTAAACTTACTCTGCTCTTCTTTTTTCCAACTTCTTAAAGTGGAAATTCGGATCATTGCCTTAAAGTCTTATTTTTTATGATTACCATTGAAAGCTATAAATTTCCCTCAAAGGCCTGCCTTAGCTGCATCCCACAAATTTTGATGTGTTGTGTTTTCATTTTCATTCAGTTCAAAATATTTTCTAATTTCCTTGTGAGTTTTTACTCTGTTCATGGGTTATTTAGAATTGTGCTGTTGGATTTCCAAGTATTTGACACTTTCCTATTTTGTTATTGATTTCTAAGTTACTTCCACTGTGATCCAAGAATATACTCTATATGACATTTTAATCTTTTGAAATTTGTCTAGTCTTTCTATTATATATTGTGTATATATATATACATATATATATCTTTGTATATGTGGTGTGTATATGTTATATATATATACATATATACACTCAGCATACTCTATAATATGAGAGGGATATTAAATTCTTCAGTTATGATTGTGTAGTTGTCTATTTCTCCCTTGCTGCAATTGTTGCAGTATTTTGATTCATACATATTGAAGTTCTGATATTAGGTGCTTACACATTTATGCTTGTTATGGTTTCCTGAGGAATTAATGCTTTCATCATTATGAATGCCCCTTTTTAAAATTAATTTATCTTTTAATTTCAATTCAATTAATTAACATATAATGCATTATTGGTTTCAGAGGTAGAGGTCAATGATTCATCTGTCTTATATAACACCCAGTGCCCATTACATCACATGACCTCTTTAATGTCCATCCCCCAGTTCCCCCATCCCCCCACCTCCCTCCTCTCCAGCAACCCTCAGCTTGTTTCCTATGATTAAGAGTCTCTTATGGTTTGTCTCCTTCTCTGGTTTCATCTTGTTTTATTTTTCCCTCTCTTCCCCTATGATCCTCTCTTTTGTTTCTTAAATTCAGCGTATCACTGAGATCATATGATAACTGTCTTTCTCTGACTGACTTATTTCGCTTAGCATAATACCCTCTAGTTCCATCCATGTCATTGCAAATGGCAAGATTTCATTTTTTATGGCTGAGTAATATTCCATTGTATATATAGACCATATCGTCTTTGTCCATGAAATGCCCCTTTTTGTCTAATAATATTCCTTGTCTTGAGGCTTACTTTGTTGTTAATATAGCCCATCCTGGCTTTCTTATGCTTAGTGTTTATAATATTTTTTACTTTTAACCTTTAAATATATTTAAAGTGAGTCCCTTGTAGAGCACATATAATTAGATCTTGATTTTTTTTATCTAATCTGACAGTCTCTGCCTTTTAATGTGAGTTAAGTCCATCTGCATTTAATATCATCAATATGATTGGAAATAGTTTTTAATATTCCATTTTAATTTCTTTTGGTTGCTCTAGGCATTATAATAGGCATGATTAACCTATCTTTGTCTACTTAGAGTTAATACTGTATCATTTTATGTAAAACATAAATACCTTAGAACAGTATTATTTTCCCCTTCCATCTTTTGTGTTATAGCTGTCATATATTTTATACCTGTGTGCATATAAACCCCATAATACAGTGATAGCAATATAATTTTTGCTCTAAGAAGTCAATTGCCTTTATTTTTTTTTTAAGATTTTATTTATTTGACAGGGAGAGACAGAGTGAGAGAGAGAACACAAGCAGGGGGAGTGGGAGAGGAGAAGCAGGCTTCCCGTGGAGCAGGGAGCCTGATGTGGGGCTCGATCCCAGGACCCTGGGATCATGACCTGAGCCAAAGGCAGACGCTTAACAACCAAGCCACCCAGGCGCCCCAGAAGTCAATTGCCTTTAAAATAAATTTATATATAGGGATGCCTGCGTGGCTCAGCCGGTTAAGCGGCTGCCTCCGGTTCAGGTCATGATCCCCAGGTCCTGGGATCGAGTCCCTCATTGGGCTCCTTGCTCCACGGGGAGCCTGCTTCTCCCTCTGCCTGCAGCTCCCCCTGTACTCTCGCTCACTCTCTCTCGCCTATGCTCTCTCTCTCTAGCAAATAAATAAATAAAATCTTTGAAAAAAAATTTATGTATATATGTAGCATTTTATATATACCCATATATTTTATCTTTTTGGTGCTCATCATTCCAACTTTTAGGTTCGAGTTTCCAATATGTGTCATTTCCCTTCACTCTGAAGAATTTTCTTCAGCATGTCTTATAATGCAGGTCTGCTGGTGACAGATTCTCTCAGTTTTTGGTTATTGGAAAATGTTTTTATTTTGCCTTATTTTTTTTGAAGGATATTTTTGCTGGGTATAGAATTCTGGGTCGACAGTATTTTTTCCTACCACATTAAAGATGCTCTTTCATTCTCTCTTCTGTCCTCTTATTTCTGATAAGAAATCAGCCATAACTTATAGTGCTGTTCTCTGTATGTAATGTCTTTTTTCTATGACCTTCAAGATTTTCTCTTCATATTTGGTTTTCAGCAGTTTTGTTTTGATGTGTTTAAGGGTGTGTGTGTTTATGTTTATCGTGATTTGGTTTTGCTGAGCTTCTAAATCTGTAAATTGATGGTTTTCACCAAATTGGGGAAATTTTTGATCATAGTTTCTTTGTATATTTTTCCACTCCATCTCCCCTCTGTTTGTGACTTTATTTACACACATATTAGTCCTTCCTATATTGTCTCACAGATCACTGAGGTATGTTTATTTTAAATTTTTAAAATTTGGGGGCACCTGAGTGGTTCAGTTGGTTAAGCATCCAACTCTTGGTTCAGCTCAGGTCATGACAGGGTCGTGGGGTGGAACCCCTCATCAGGCTCCATGCTCAGAGTGGAGTTTGCTTGAGATTCTCGCCCTCTGCCCCTCCCCCCACTCATGCACATGCTCTCTCAAATAAATAAATAAAATTTTTAAAAAATAAAAGAGAAATCTAAATTAAAAGAAAATTTTTTTTTAATTTTTCCCTGTGTTCTTCAATTTAGATTTCTTTCAGTCTGCATTTGGGTTTATTGGCCCTTTTTTACACCATTTCCAATTTGTAAAGGCCAACCAGTGAATTTTTCATGTCATATACTGAACTGGAATTTCAGTTCTAAAATTTTTATTTTGGTTCCTTTTTAAACTTTTTATAGTTTCCAGTTTTCTATCATGTTTTTCATCTTTTCATTCATAACCTTCATTTCCTTAAGTCCTTGAATGTAGCTATAATAGCTGCTTCAAAGTCCTTGTCTGCTGATTTTAATGTCTGATACACCTTGGGGTCCATTTCTATTGATTGCTTTTTTTCTTGACTAAGGGTCACATTTTCTTATTTCTTCCTGTGCCTGGTAAATTATATGTATACTGAGTATTATGAATAATACCTTGTAGAGACTCTGATCATGGTCTTCTAAAGTGTATAAGCATGCAGGTAAATTACTAGCTGATCACCTTAAACTTGTGGAGGCCTGGTTTTTACTTTATTAAGGTGGGTCAGTTTCAGTTTCACTTAGTCTTATGGCAAATTCTTAGTATTGGGATTTAGTCTCTACTTTTAAGGCATGGCCCTTCAGGGGTTTCAGTGAAAAGCCTAAGGTAGTTAGATAGACCCTCTAACTCAATGAGATTCAAACTCCCAATTTCTGTCTCTCCCACTGTAGGCAGCCACTGAAGCCTTTGCTCAACTTTTTCTACCTTCAACAGTTGCTAGTTGGTAGATTATTTGGAGATTTTCCCACACATGCATAGTCCAGGGATCAGCCAAGGGCATAAGGGAAGTTTATATACAGATTGGATCTCCTTGCTCTGTGGCTCCCTCCTTTCTAGAATGTTACCGCCAACATTTTCAACCACTCTGAATACCCAACTTCCATCCTCTGACACCTCAGCCTAGTAAGAGTGAGGCTCTCTGCCTAACTTCTAGTCACCCACATCATGCAGACTAGGGAGGGCCCTCAGAAGAAAAGCCGGGTAATGTAGATAGCACTCAGTATGATTTTATTCTTTTCAAGGATAAAACCTCTCCCATTTCTGCCTGCTTTTGGCTCCCTTCAGTGCTGTTGCTTTATATTTGGCCCACAATTTATCATTGTTATCTGTAGGAGGGTTAGTCCCTGGCAAAATATCCCATCATTACTCAGGTAGGAATTCACATCCTATGTCTTCTTTGACTATCAAGGAATTAGTCCCTTATAGCTTAGAGTCATTCACTCTAAATAATTTTTAAGCCCTTGTTGACACAGAACTAAGATTTATTCATCTTTGGGATGACATTTGATCTAGTGTAATTTTATATATGAACATATATTTTTAAATCTTTTACTTAGAAAAAGCAATGAACATTTGGAGCCTCTACTCGGTTTTGTAAAATTTTCAGCAAAATTTAAATAAGTTTCTGAACTTGTTGAAATCTTCAAAATCATGTGCTGTACTAATCGGTCTAAAATTTCTTAAAATGCGTTACCCTCAAGAAATTAATATTTTTCCATGTAATTTTAAGCATGACTGCTCAAACACACCCTCCAAATGTGAAAATCTATCCATGATCCAGTAACATGCAAATGGACACTTGGTTTATTTGTTCAGAAGTTAAAGGATTTTTATCTGCAGCCCTATATGGCTGTCTCCTCTGTCCCACTTATGAATGGGCATCTGAATTTAACCTAAGGAATAATTGAGCTAATAGCATGGCTTATATTTTATTGGCGGGGGGGGAGCTCATCAAATTGCTATTGACTATTGGTTTAATTTACAGGTTTTTTGTTATAATATTACTTGCTTTCATCATCATCTGGGTCCACTTTATACAAACAGAATACAGTGAGCGACTGTTTGAATACACACATGCAGTTATGAGTTACCTGACCCCACCCATTGCTGCCATCTTCCTGCTTGCCGTATTTTGCAAGAGAGTCACTGAACAGGTAAGTAGGTGTTGGCATGCCCACTGCGTGACATGGTGTGAGGGCTTGCCTTTACATCATAGTTTTCTTTGCAAGAGCTGCCCTAGAAGGGTCTCTTGTGCTTCAAGAGTTCACACCATTGTATCATTTGCTTTCTGCACCTCCTGAGCAGATTTGGTCTGAGCTCCCTCATGCATGCAGGGAAAAGGCAAGCTCTGATTTGTTTTCCTCCTTTTGAAATGTAATCCACTCAACTATGCCATAGATGATGCAATGTGCATGCTCTTCCCTCACGCATATCTGGGTGTAAGAAAATATTATTCTGTTGCCTCTGGACATGGATGTGTCATACTCAGAGATTTCATACTCACAGGGAGATGTACAGTCATGAACTTCTTTTGCCTTTCCTGCAGTGAAGACCATCTCTCCAAGCACACTTAAAACAAGATCCCAGAGCACCTGGGTGGTTCAGTCAGTTAAGCGTCTGCCTTTGGCTTGGGTCATGATCTCGGTTTCCTGGGATGGAGCCCCGTGTTGGGCTCCCTACTCAGCGGGGAATCTGCTTGAGATTCTCTCTCTCCCTCTGCCCCTCCCACCCCACTCGTGCTTTCCTCTCTGTGTGTCTCTCAAATAAATATATAAATGAATAAATAAATAAATATTTTTAAAAAACAAACTAAAGATCCCAATTAATGATTCAATCATTTTATCCATAAGACTTTTTTTTTTAGAGAGAGGGTGGGGTATGGGGAGGGGGCGCAGAGAGGGAGAGAGAGAATCTTTTTTTATTGTTATGTTAATCACCATATATTACATCATTAGTTTTTGATGTAGTGTTCCATGATTCATTGTTTGTACATAACACCCAGTGCTCCATGCAGAATGTGCCCTCTTTAATACCCATCACCAGGCTAACCCATCCCCTACCCTCCTCCCCTCTAGAACCCTCAGTTTGTTTTTCAAGAGTCCATCGTCTCTCATGGTTCATCTGAGAGAGAGAATCTTAAGCAGGCTCCATTCTCAGTGCAGCGCCCTACATGGGGTTCAGTCTCGCAACCCTAAGATCATGACCTGAGCTGAAATCAAGAGTTGGACACTTAACCAACTGAGCCACCCAGGTGCCCCTATCCATAAGACTTTAAAAGCATAATTTGCCAGAATATTTTCATTTGTTATTTGAATCATATCTTAACTTGTTTCCCCTAACAGCACTGAGTAAATGGGCCTTGTACAAGTTCCTGAGCACAGTGTATGAGGTGCTGTGTGATTTGGCCCCTGCCTAACTCTCGGCCCTTGCCCTCTCCATGCACAGCCTGGGCCCCAGCCAATCCTAACCATTTGCAGTGTTAATTGCCTAACTTCCCTGTGCCTTCTCTGGCCTCCCTTCACTTGCATAGTCTGTTCACTTTGCCAAGAATATCTTTTTCCTCTTCCACCTGGCTGGTGCTTCCTATAGGCCCATCTCAGGTATCCAGTCCTCTAGACCAACCTGCTAGTGCTCCCTGCTCTGCTCAGGTCACCAAGACTCAATTTAGCACCAAGAATGTGGGAGGAGGGTGGCTGGGCTCTGCAGATGCCAAAGCTGCTTCCCTCTGCTCTGCTGGGAAGGGCAGGGGCAAGAGAGGCAGGCTGTCATGAGAATCTGCTTCCCATCAATGACACCAACATTAAGGTATTGGAGCCTACTGCCAAGGAGAACTGGGGATCTGGTCAGTGATCCCCTGCTACCCCTGGTCCAAGGTTACAAGGACATTGCAGGTACCCTCTTTGACCTAGGGAGTTTCTCTATGCCCTCTCTCCCACTCTGCTTCAGACTGCATGCTCATCTGACTTCTGCTGCCCATCTGTTTCTAAATCTTCCTGTTCTGCACATCTCCTTCAATAAATGGTTCCTGTGGATCATCCACATGGCTTTTGGTTTCAGGTCTTTCTCCAAGATGCTTGCCCATATACCGTATCTTCTGTCTCCTCTAACATCCATCCGCATCTAAGTCAGGCTCCAGACAGAGCTCCAGAGCCAGCTTCACCTTGGGCAAGTACGAAGGCCTGAGCCAAGAGAAAAATGGGCAGATTCAACATGCAGGAGGAAGGCTGCACACAGGCTGAAGTGGAATGACCAAGGGGCGAGTGGCAGTGGCAGATGAGGTCAACTGAGGGACAGGATTGAGATTTGACTCTGATGGTGGGCCATGAGAAGCCATTGGAGAGTTTAGGCAGAGACATGGCATTCTCTAATGCATGCTTTGAAGAGCTCACTCTGGCTTCTGTGGAGACAGTGGGCAAGCAGGAGGCCAGGTAGGAAGGCCACCTGTGTGAGAGGTGGTTCAGGATTATGGTGGTAGCCATAGGGTAATGGGATGCTGACACACGTTGGAGGCCGAGCCAACAGGATTTGCTGATGGGTTGGTGGAAGGGCAGGATGGAAGGAAGGAGGGGAGGGGTGACTCCTGGGGTTTCAACCTGAGCAATCAGGGAGATAGAGGTGTCACCCACAGCCACGGGGCAGACTGGGGTCCTTTTGGACATATGACATTTGAGATACCTACTCATTATCTTACATAAAAGTGTTTCTAATGTTACATCTTAAGTTCTCCGATTGACCTAAGAGAGAGTGCAGGTGTCTCAGGTCTTTGTTCAGCACAAGAAGGTATGGCCTCCTCACTGTTGCTTACGTTCTGCTTCCTTCCACAAGGTATTTAAAGCCTTTGTTGTGATGAGTTTAACTTCAGAATTCAACTAGTGGGGAGTGAGGCGGAAGGTTTGTCTCACCACCCATCTCCCTCCAGGTGACTCCCTTGGGGCTTCTCCTTTGGCAGGGTGCCTTCTGGGGGCTGGCTGGAGGACTTCTGATTGGCTTCTCTCGAATGTTGTCCGAGTTTGCCTATGGACCCTGGAGCTGTGAGGCAAACAGCAAGTGCCCCCTGATCATCTGCAGCACGCACTACCTCTACTTTGCTGTAATTCTCTTCATAATCAGTCTTTTCACCATCCTGGGGGTCTCCTTATTCACAGACCCGATTCCGGATAGACATGTAAGTGCTGCCCTGAGGGTGTTCTGGGACCAACCTTCAGTCCTAGCATCCGGGGGAGCAGTAACTTGGCTCGGCTTGTTTTAGAGACAGTGATTGAATTCCTGCATTCTTTCTGAAAGTGGGAGGGCTGGGGGCTGGGAGTGGGGGATGGGTCAGAAATAGGCGAATAACAGGGGAAGGGCCCTGCCTCAAAAACAAAACTAAACTGAAAAGCTTTTCAACAATCCACCGTTTGGGTATTCACTTAGAATGAGAAGTTTGGCTTTTAAAATGCAAATTTTCCTTAGAAGTGTTAAGTTCCCTAACCTCAGTATGAATTAATGTAATCAGGGCAGTCCCAGCTGCCACCTACCCTCAGGGAATTAAGCCAGCAGGAGGGGGAGGGGACAGGAATATTGGCAGCTGTGGCCAGCTCAGGGCTGGGTGCCTCTAAACCTTCTCCTGGCGCGGCCATTCCCACCTCCCAGGACGCAGGGATCAGTCACCCCAGTTGGAATATAGGAAGTCTGGGCTCAGAGAAATTAAGTCACTTGTCCAAGGTACCAAGTGGCAGGCCTGGGCCCCAACCTGGCTCCACTACATCACCTCCATCCCGTGGCCAGCAGGCTTCGCACTACAGGGACTTGGCCAAGCCAGAAAGCCCCATAGCGTCTGAAGTGTAGGGGCAAACTCAGAAAGGAGATGGGTCTGTGAGACCTACATGCCTGTCTTGCAGCTTTTCCTGGGGTTTAGGTAAAAGCCATAAACTTGGAAGACTGCCTCCAGGGCCCCCCCCCCCCCCCCCCGCCCCAAACCTTGGGCTTTCCCTCTGGCAACGCTTCCTTCTCCGTAGTTTCTGTTTGATTCATTCCTCTCCTGTGCACAGAGCCCGGTTGGAAAATGGATGGAGCACATGGGGAGGACAGCCAGGATTGTCTGGGATGTGCACACCCACTGCATCAGTGACAGCAGGGAGACTTCCCTGCTCCCAGCACCTTGAGAAACGTGGTGGGCGGTGAACTTGATTTCCTGTTGCTTGGGGTCTTAATTGTTTAGCTTGTCTTCGTTCTTTTTCTGCTGTTCTCTTCCTCTCAACTTTTTGGTTGTGCCCACTTCTCAGGCAGCCAAGTACTTGTTGAGTGTTTCCCACCTGCCTCCCAGTATGCCAGGCGCCCTGGAGAACACAAAGCAGCTGCCAGTAGGGGAGGGAGAGATGAACAGGAAAACTGGAGCTTCTGGATCGGTGTCAGCGGTCCAGGCCCTCTCACCACCTACCTGAGGAGGCAGAACAGCAGGGACAGCACACTAAGCCGGGCTTTTCCAGCGCACCCAGCACCTCTTCCATAGGGACTGATAGTGTCGTTGGGAAGGCAAATGCATACATATGGCATCATCAGGAAGAAATTAAAGGCTCTGTCATTAGCACAACAGAATTTTAGTTCTGACATTTTAGTCTGAGAGGTGGGGCTCCAGCAGGTCTTGAAGTGGGCTGGCTGGGGAGGGGCCAGCCCAGCCCATTCACATCCCAGCCATATGTTGGGGGTGGGGGTGCTGGGATTCAAATATAATGAGGCTGTATAATGGATCAAAATCTATTCCAGGATAGGTTTGGTGGAAATGTTCATTTGTTGACCCTTAAGAAACAAGCAACAATTGGCTGGATTTTGTTACTTCCCAAAGTTTCCATGTGTGTTTTCAGAACGGGAACAAAATTACAGAGCAGAAGGGAAGGGAGCTCCCTACTGCATCTGCAAATGCCTTGTTGAGTTTGAGCAACTCAGCTCAGTGGGGGTCTGGGTAAACCAGGTAAAGCCTCTTCTGGACTGGGTTAGTGCTCAACTCTGACAGCTAAGAGGGGATTCTGGAAGGAAAGTGGCTCCCCAGTCTGCCCTGTCCACTCCTCTGGTCAGAGGGCCTCCTCCTCCACCAGAAGAAGCAGACCAGGGGGGATGGGCAGCCGCTCCCACCCTGAAGGGCACGGTTCCTGGACACTCGGGACTGGAAGGAGCCCTGAGCGTATTGCCTTCCACCCCTTACTATACAGCTGAAGGACACTGAGGCCCAGGCAAGTTGCATCACCCTGTGCCAAAGCCACACAAGCACATGGTACCAGAGCCAGAACTGAAATCCAGGGTTCCCAAGTGCCATGCTTTTCCCCACTCTACGTTCCTTCTGTCTCTTGTTGAAATTGAACCACCAGGACTGGTCTCAGTCCTTGGAGACCCTGGTGCCCAGCTGCTGGCCGTGGCTGGGTCCGGTCTGTGTGACAGGGCCCTGGGTGGTGACGTGCCCCTGCTCTCACCGCAGCTCCACCGGCTCTGTTGGAGTTTACGAGACAGCCAGCAGGAAAGGGTAGATCTGGATGAAGAAATACAAGTGAAGAAACACACGCCCCAAGAACAGCCAGGTGAGAAGGAAGATCCAAACCCTGCAGGGGGTCCTGTTTAGAGTGTTCTAGGTGTGTGTGGCCTGTGCTGCCTCCCTGGCACCCCTGCCCCACAGTCTCCCCTCCCAGAAATGCTCTTCCAGGCAGAGGCCCCCTCTGGGGTGTCTGTTGAGGTTGAGAGGTCTCTAGATATCTGTGTGCAGCCTTCTGGGCTGGGGAGAAGCAGCAGATGCAGTGAGACACCCTTAGAGGGGCAGGGTAGAGGGAGGTGACAAGGGGTCTGGCTTGGGGCTTGCGAATGGGCACAAAGTAAAAGGCACTCCAGGAGATGAGGAGGACCCAGCAGAGGGAAGACAAACACTGATGGGCAAAGAAAGATGAGGCCTTAGGACTGGCCATTGGATTAGCCACACAGAGATGATGCTGTACCTCAACAAGAGCAATCTGGGGGAAGAGAGGGAGAGAGGGCTCTGAGGAAAGAAGTCTGAGGACAGTAAGATTTCAGTCCCAGCAAGCAGAGGGAGACTGTTCCTGGGAGCGGCTCCAGAAGGCCTAGAGGAAGGTTTTCGGCAGATGGGGTCAGAAAGGGAGTGTTGGGGCCACGGGGGGAGGGTGACCTGAGCTTCTTGCAGCCCTGACGCAAACAGGGATAAAGGCCTAATGAGATTAGTCCTGAGTCTCAGGCAGAGAGTGCCTGGGGAGGCTGTGAGTTTAGGGGAGGAGGCAACAATCCAGGGACCCCCTCCACTCCTGCAAGGGAAGTTTAGAGCCCAAGGAGGCCCTGGGCTCCCTCCTGACATCTGCAGAGGAGGCCTTGGGCAGGTGCAGAGCAGGGGAGTAGCCTCTCCCAGGCATGGCAGCCCCACACCCCTGGCAGGTGCAGGGCTCCCTGGGAATTTCTCTTCTCTGAGTGGGGGAAACGAGCCCAATGGGGGCCCACAGTGTGCCAGGGGCTTGTTCTGGGTGCACCTCCCAGTTCCTCTTCTCCCTCCACAGTCGTGGGGGAGGATGACGACGAAGATAACGACAGTGGCTAATATTTACTGCCCACCTGGGATGTGCCAGGCAGTGTCAAAATTATACCCCTGCATGATAGGTACAATTAACATCCTCATTTAGAGATGGGGAAATTGAGGCACTGAACAGTTAACTAACTTGCCCCAGGCTCCACAGATAACCAGGTAGTGGTGGAGCTGGGACTTGAACACAGGCAAGTCTTGACTAAAATGTGTGCTCTTGGCCAATGGCATCCCACTCCCCATCATACAGCCTGTGGGCTGTGGTCAAATAATCATTTGCCTTTTACATACAGCAGCCTCTTTGGGTTTGGCAGCTGCGTGATGATATAACATGGGTGTTCAGAGTGTGACACGCAGGACTTCTCAGCACTGGCAGCAGAGATCTGTGTCCTTGGCTTTGGGGTCCTTTGGCTGCAGCCACCCTCCCCTTGTAACAGAGGCTCCTCTGTCCCCGGCTGATGGGTTCCGTCATCGCTGGTGCCACCTCAGCCTTGGGACACAGCTGGCATGGAGGCTGCCCAACAGAATGAGACAGAGAACAGGTCACAGCAAGCACTGCTGGGATGCCCGCTCTCGGACCGAAACGCGCTCATCTTGTCAAGGAGGAAACTGTTTCCAGACGGCGCGAGACCTACTTTGGTGTGCCGGAGCTGGCCATGGTGCTGACCTGCGCCTGAGCAGGCCCAAGGAGCGGCCCACAGGAGCTGTACCAACGGACGCAGAGCAACACTTAAGCCCCAGAAGGCGTTTTCACTAATTTGAATGGAAACGTTCCTATGATTCCCAGACTTCCCTCCTTTGCCTCCTGGAAAACATCAGTGATTTCCCATTCAAGTGCCCAGAGTGCCTTATTTTGGGCCAGGCTGCTAGACTGATACCTGCCTGAGGAAGACATTCCCTGAGAGCTTGCCGAGGAGAGCAGTGTCTGATTCCAGAAATCAGGGGATTTCTTCCATCCTCTGGAGAGTAGTGACTGGGTAGGCAGATTCAGAGGAGCAGTCACTCGCTCTAGACCTATCCAGCTGTGTTCAGCCATGTGCCTAAGACAGAGAACGGTGGTCACTCCAGGATCTGCACCAGGTTGAAGGCTCTGCCAGTGGAAGGCAAGCATGACCCCAGGTAGTTCCCACCCCCCACCCCCACCGCATTCCCTGAGCCCCTTATCTCACTCTCCCATGTCTCTGAGGATGGTGGTAGGTATTCTGTAGCAGGGACTGAGGACTGATCTTCATTTCGGAGAGAGTCTTTTGGTCTTTCTGTGGGACTGACCACTGAGATGCAACACCATAGAAAGTCCTCCTTCTTGTGTCCTCCTGATGTTTGCCTGTTCCCTCTGTTCCAGATGTCTTCAAGGAGGCAAAGGGCTGCCTCTGGAAGGCCTGTGATGTGTTCTGTGGACTGGAGCCACAGCCGGGCCCCAAACTGGCCCCAGAAGAGGTAGCCAAGGAGAGTATAGGGCATGCTGCCATATATGAAAAGATAGAGTGCATGTTGGAAGGGACAAAGTGTCATGACATGTCTGAAGGGACAGAGCACAGTGCCGCATTGGAAGAGACAGCGTGCCATGACACATCTAAAGGGACAGAGCGCAGTGACATGTTGGAAGGGACAGAGCGCAGTGACACCTGGGAAGGGACAACGTATGCTGACATGTCAGAGATACGCTTCTGGAGAGAAATTGCCAATGCCAGCGGGTTCCTCTTGATATCAACCATAGTCCTGTTGCACATCTACTACTACTAAGGCAGCTGGGGCCCAGGGGCATCTAGGAAGAGCAGGCAAACCGTAGCCTCTCCAGACTCCCTCTTCATCCAGTGGAGAAAGTCTTTCCTACCGGGAGACCCATGGATATAGGACCAAGGATTACACTAATGTAAACACTCCCTCAATGTCACAAATCAAGTGCCACCAGCTGCAGGGCATGCGTGCTGAGGGGACAGGGTGAAGTCCATTTGCGACTCCAGAGACTATGCAAATGAGAACATCTGTTCCTTTACGAAATGAGTCATTTTCTCCAAATGGCTCTACTGCATAAACACTGACTTTCACTTTAAATTTAATTTTGGCTTTTTATTTCTAGATATATTTGGGATTTTTGCTTGTGTTTACTTCACTGTAACCATTTCCTTCCTGTACCCTACCTCCATTTGCTTTGTTCTCTCCTCCTTTTTAAAGGTATGCCCTGCTGGCAAAGATGCCATGTAGTGTAAGCCCCACCCCCACATGAGGTTCCCACCCCCAGGTGCTGTGCCCACTGCTGATGACCTCACAGGCCAGCTGGAGCCAAGGCTGCCCATGGGTGGGACTTCAGCTCCTGCCTGGACCAGTGGTGGAGCTGAGGCAGTCTCTGCTCAGTGGAACAGGCCTCCCAACAATTCAGCACTGCCCAGCTACAGTCACACTGCACCCTTGAAGGGCAGGTGGAGAGGAAACCTTCCTCCTTTCTGAGCTCTTCCCAGTGCCTCCCAGTCTACCTGCAACTGGCATGTTATTGGGCATTGGGCCCAGGAGCTAGACTCCCTTAGCTGTGATGTATAGGCCACTCCCAGGCTGCGTTTCTGCAAGGACTCCCTAAGCTGCTCCTTCCTCTTCCTTCTTCTCAAAAATAAATTGTGTCATTAGAAAAAGTTCCAGGTGCCTTGAAGTGATTTGGCAGAGGCCCATCCAGCATCACAAAAATCACACTCTGAAGGCACACTCACATGTGGGCTCTCCTCCCTAGTTTATCCTTTCAGCTGACATTTTTGAGTGCCCACTATGTGTCAGCCACAGCAAGGAAATAGCTGCTAACAGAGCATAGGCAGCAGACAGTGAAACACTAGCTGTGATGGCCAGCATTTAGTACAGCCTGCTGTTTTGCTGCCTGGGGTAAGTGCATTATCACATTCAAGCCACAGAACCACCCTTTGTGGAAGTACTAGAATTAATCACATTTTACAGGGAAGGAGACAGACTCAGCAAGGAAATTGAGTACACTGGGAATGGGCATAGGGCCTGGAACAGCCCTGCCTTACACCAAGGCCACACACTGGCCCACCACGTGGTGTGTATACAGCAGGGGGGCCCACCTAGTCTGAGTCAGGGAAGGCCTCCTATGACCAAAGAAGGAGGACAATTAACTGGACAACAGAAGGGACAACATGCAGAAAGACATGATGCAAGAGTGCAAAGCATGTGTGAGGATGCCAAGACATGGCTTATGCATAGGAGAACAGCGGGAGATGGGGAGGGCAAGGTGGGCAGGAGCCTGAATTGCCTTATATACTTTGGGATCCTAAGACCCTGGGAGCCTCAGTGGGGAAGTGACAGGATCAGATTTGCTGGCTGCTGCTGGAACGATGAAAGGGAGGCAGGAGCACCCACCAAGAGCAATCCAGGCAAGTTAGTGGCAGAGAGGAAAAGAGAAGGGAATGGCATCAAGAGAAACCAGTGATTAGAAGTAATAGAACTTGACTGGTTAGACTTGTGGAGGGAGAGGCCAGAGTGGCTCTCTGGGTTAAGCATGTGGGCAAAGGGTGCACCAGTTCTAAAGACAGGCCACCCTGGAAAAGGAACAGATGTGGGAGAAAAGTTGAGCACCACTTGGGACATGTTGAGTTTGAGTTGCATGAAGATACTTACTGCCATCTTGACAATTATACATCTTCCGATCCATGAACATGGTATGCGTTTCCATTTATTTAGATCTTCCTTCAACAATGTTTTGTTTTCAGTGCTCAAATTTTGTACTTCTTTTGTTAAATTTATTCTTAGGTATTTTATTCTTTTCAGTGCTATTGTAAATGGAGTTGTTTTCTTTGTCAACTTTGCTAAACTTGTCGACTAGTTCTAATAGTTTTTAAGTGTATACCTTGGGATTTTCCATATATAAAATCACATCATCTGCAAAAAAGAGATAGCTTACTTTTTTCTTTCCAATCTAGATGCTTTTTATTTCATTTTTTTGCCTAATTGCTTTGGCTAGAACCTTCAGTACAATGTTGAATAGAAGTAGTGAGAGCAGACATTCTTGTCCTGTTCCTGTTCCTGATCTTCAGGGGAACGCATCCAGTTTCTCACCATTGAGAATGATGTTAGCTATGACTTTTTGCAGATGTTCCCCTCTATTCCTACTTTGGATTTTTTTTTTTTTTTAAGAAATGGATATTGGATTTCATCAAATGCTTTTTCTGCATCTATTAAGATGATCATGTGATTTCTGTCCTTTATCATATATATATGTTACATTGATTCATTTTCAAATGTTAAACTAACCTTGCATTCCTGGGATAAATTCCAGTTGGTCATGGTGTATAATTTTTTTTTTTTATGTGGCTGGTTTTGGCATCCCTAGGGGGCCTCATACAACTCATACGCCTCCTGAAAGAGCCCACATGGGCTGGCATTTTGACCTTCCCTCCTGAGAGAGGGGGGCAGGACTGGCTAAGAAGGCCAGTGCCCAGCCACACCCAAGGGCCAGGTCACTCAAGTGTCTAAAGCTTGGGTGGGGCTGGATCCAGCTGTGTTCCTTCTCACAATATAACTCCTGGCCCCTCCTTGTACCTGGAAGGCCCAGCCCTGCTCTCCACCTTCTGAGGGGACTCTTGGCCCAAACAGAGAGCTGGGATGCCACCCTTCCATCCCTGGGCCTTGGACTTAGCCCATGCTTCCTCGCCTGGCCACCATGACCCAGTCCTTCGGGGCCGGGTGTTTCCCCTTTGTAGGAGAGAGGGGAGATGTGACCACACTCTAGGAGCATAAAGTGCCATTCAGACCCAAGATAAAGAGATTCAGCCCATTTATTCAGGCAAGCAGCTTATCAGGTCTGGCCCAACAAGCAGCTCAGGGTTTCCATTCAATGACTTTGATGGCAATCTGGGCTGCCCGCCGCACTGCCTCACTGGGGTCTTTCTCAAGGGTGCGGAAGATGGGCACCTGAGACTGCAGAAACTTGCGGCCCTCAGGGGCCTCAGCCAGCATGGTGAGGGCCTTGGTGGCATTCAAGCGTGCCTTGGTCAAGGATGAGCACAGCAGGTTCAGGAGGGGGTGGATGGCTTCTGTGTCCAGGGCAGCATACTTCCCTGTGGGCCACCAACACCAGGTGTTCCTCAGGGGGCCATCCTGTTCCACCTCCTCTCACCCCAGCCCAACCCTGGCCTCCGGCCTGTGCAGCCTCAGGGGAGGTGCCTTCCCTCACTCCCGTGCAGGCCCTGGCACCTTCCTCTGCCTCCAGCCTTGGCCTCCTCATTCCTGCCCCTCCAGCCCCTCAGCTGCCTTCTCCCCACCCACCCTGATGCCTGTCCTGCAATCCAGTTCTCTCAAGGCAACAAAAATTAAAATCTAATTGTTCATTTATGTGGTAAGTATTTCTTGAGCACCTACTCTGTGCCAGGCACAAAAACTCACAGAGCTCTTTCCCTCCCAGTACTTATAGTCTAGTGGGGGACGCAGACATTAATCTGTAAAGGAGACGCCCCTCCTTAACCTTCAGCACCTTCCTGCTGTCCTGTCCTGCTGAAAGGCCAGGTGGTTGCCCCCGCCCCCCAGCTTCCTGCCGTGCTTAGTGAACTCTTCTCTCTGTGTTGGAAGCTGTGCGGCTACCCTTGGCCCTGCTGACTCCCATTGTCCCTTGGGTCAATACCCACATCCCTCCCAGAGGAGGCTTGGCCCCTGTCCTCTGCCCCCTGCATGACATGCTTCTCCTCTAGGTCATCAACCCTCTGCCACTCCCTCCAAACTCTGACTGAGAATCAGAGACCCACTCAGTCCTCCGTGGAACATCAAGAAAGCACAGGGCACGGGGCTGGTGCAGGCAATTGTGGGCATGTACAAAGACAGAGCTTTCAGAGGTCACGTGGGATGGCCAACCCCGGCCTCCGGGTGGGGAAACCAACCCCAGTTGCTCCTGTGGCCAGGATTGGATGACTTAGCATGGAAGCCCCACTGGCGAGGGGGTCCCCTGGTGGGAGAGGTAATCTCATGCTCTTATTTGCTCCCCACACCCACCCACTGAAAAAAAAATAATTTCGATCAAAAAACAACATGGAAGGGGGCACCTGGGTGGCTCAGATGGTTAAGCATCTGCCTTCGGCTCAGGTCATGATCCCAGGGTCCTGGGATCGAATCCCGCATCAGGCTCCCTGCTCCTTGGGAGCCTGCTTCTCCCTCTGCTTCTCTCTCTCTCTCTCTCTCTCTCTCCCTCTCTCTCTCTCCCTCTGCCTCTCATGAATAAATAAAATAAAATCTTAAAAAAAAAAAACACGGAAGCAAGGGCTCCAGTGTTTGTTTAAGCATTAGGATAACCAAATCAAGGATGGCAAACTACATAATTCATCCCAGAATCGAGGCTTACAAGGGGCCTGGGTTGGAGACAGGAATTCCAGGCCCAGGGAATAGCCTGGCAGGAGGGGACAGAGGTCCTAATGGGAGTGACCAGGGGGTCACCCTACCTGGCTCACAGGTAGGGTGACCCACTGTGTCCAGGAAGAGAAGGGAGGGTGGAGCCTTGGCCCAAACTTGAAAGGACTCCAGCAACAGGCCTGGGAAAGTATTTTGGTAGGACAGGGAGGGGGCAGTGCTGGGATGTTGAGCACAAAATGAAAGTTCTGGAAAACAGCATGCTGGAGGCTGCAGTGACCACCCCCCCCCCAATGCCCAGTAAACTACCACCTGCGCAGGGGATGCAGGTGGCCAGCAGGCTGCCTCACCTTGGGTGGTGACCGCAGCATACATGAGGGCCCCGGCGGCATTGGCCTGCACCTCCTCCACCTTGTCCTTGAGCAGATGCACCAGGATGGGGATGACGTCATGCCGCCACACCTGGTTCTTGCCCTCCAGAGGGATGCTGGGCCAGAGAGGGGACAGCTGTGTGGCTTCGCTTGGCAAAGAGGAGAGGGGCGGGGCCTAGGACCACCCCAGGGCACACCAGAAGGACTTGTGTTGGGACCCCCTGGTGGTTTGGGCCTGGCCAGGGGGTACCAGGGTGCAAGGGAGTTCTGGTGTGAGGTTTGGGTCTCACCCCCATGCTGGGACAACCTAGGAGCACAGCCTGGGACCACTGAAGGCCAAACTGCGGAGGAGCCAGCGGGTGACGGAGCCTGGCCCTAAGGTATCACACCAAGAAGAAACCAGACGTGTTCCCCAGGCTCCAAAATGGGGAGCAGCAGGACCCAGGGTCACTCATTTTGACTCCATGCAGGAGCCAGAGTTGCCAGAGATGGGCTAAGCGATGGGAGCTGGCGAGCTGCCAGGGAGACACCCGTGCAGAGCCACCCTCAGGGGAGAGGACACTGTAAGTCACTTCTAATCCTGGCACTATATGAAGCTGTGAAAAGGAATGTGATGGACTCCCCACAAGCTCCCTTTGGGAACTTGATCAAAGATGCAGAGTCTTGGGCCCCGCCTGCAGGGATTCGGCGTGTTCGTTCATTCCCACGGCCAGGGCTGACTGAGCAGCGTGGCAGGTCCTGGTCTGGACGCTGAGGCAAGAGCATGACTGACCGTGGGGCTGGATGATTCTTTGTGGTGGCAGCTGTCCCGTGCATTCGCCCTCAAGGGCTTCCCCACCTTGAGGCCAGGAGCGCCCTTCTCCCTCAAGTTGGAACAACGAGAAATGTCTCCAGACAATGCTGCCTGTCTCCCAGGGGACCAAAGCTCCCCCTGTTTTGAAGCCCTGCTCTCAAGCAGCAAGCAGAGCAAACAAAGCTCTGTCCTCAGGAACTCCCCTTGGGGGTGACACAAAAAAAGGAGGGCATGGTGAAAGGCACAGGCAGGCCTAGTGGAGGCCGCCATTTTCTAGAGCGGGTAGGGTCCTCAGAGGCTTCACTAGAAGGGGACCTCTGAGCAAAGACCAGAAGGTGATCGGTCTGCAGTATAAGCCCCGGAATCTCCCTGTTCACAAGCTCCCCGGGGTCTGGATCGGGGGCCACACTCACAGAAATGCTGGCCCAGGTCTCTAGAGAGAATCCCAGCTAGAGGGACAGCCAGGGCCAGGGGAGGCAAGAGGTGCCAGCATGTAGGCAGGTGGCCATATCTAAGGCAAGGACTTGGGGGCACAAGGGACCACTGGTCCTTGGGAAGCGTCTCTGTCTGGGATCACACACTGCTTCCCTCCCTCCCTGCTCTGAGGTGTTGTGCTCCCTCAGGTTCCAGGCCAGGATTTAGACTGGAATTCCGTGTGACCCTGGGTCACCAGTGACTGGACACACGTGCCCTCCGTTTCCTTACCTATAAAAGGTAATCACCTTCCTTGGAGGAGTGCCGTTTGTAGATAATACCTGGCACCTACGGAGCGCTTAGTACTCAGTGACTGCTAGCTCCGCCACAGTGTGTGCTTGCCTTCCTCACAGGGAGGGGGGACCAACCATCTCGTTCTGCCCAGGACTGGGGGCTTCCTGGGATACAGGACTGTGAGGGCTGAGCTCTCAGACCACTAGGACAGTGGCCCCCCCCAGGGGACAGGGTCCTCCTCCCCCAGGGCACAAGCAGTGGGGGGGCGGGGTGCAGAAAGCAGGCCCTGAGGTGGATTCCCTGGAGCTCTGGGGTAGGCTGGCTTGCTGCGGGGCCGGGGGCAGCTCAGGTGCCTTCTCTGAGCCTCAGCAGAAGCCTCCGGGCTGGCCGCCCCTGCCCTCCCCGCCCTGTCCACGCGGGCCGGGCTCACCTGACCGCAATGAGCGCGCGGGCAGCTTTGCTGCGAATGTCATCATTGGTGCTGAGGAGCTTCTGCTTCAGGAAGGGCACCATGCGGGTACTCAGCGCCTCAGTGGCATCCTCCATCAGGCAGGCCGCCAGTGTGTCCAGGAGGAGCCCTTGGATCTCTTCCTCCTCCCTCTGCAGCTTCCATACCAGGGAGGGGATCAGGCCGCTGTGGACAATGCCCTGGGCTCCTGCGGGACAGGAAAGGGCACTGAGGGTGGGCCAGTCACCCCTACCCATTCTGGGCAGCACGTGGGGCGAGGCGAGTCCTACAGAGCTGGTGGGGAAGGGGAGGTTTGCAAATGCCCCTGGCTGCCAGACCCCTGAGCAGCTAGCAGGAGGCTGGGGATGACACGCTAGGGTGGGAGCCACATGGCCCTGGAAGACTCCCAAAGGGGCCAGCCTTTGGTCACCTGTAACTGGGGCGGGGGGGCACGAGCCTTCAACAGGTGCCCAGGGGCCTGAGAAGCAGCACCTGCCCCTTGGAGAGCACAACAACCACCCGGCAGGGCCCAGCGCAGAAGGAACTTCCCTCCCTTCCCCACCCTGCACCAGACGGAAGGTGGGGGGACCAGCCAACCCCCTCCTTCCCACCCACAACATCTCTAAGCCACTAGAAACCCCACACTAGTCTGGCCAGCCGTTGGGGAAAGGAAAAAGCTTGGAATCAAGTCTGAGGCAGAAGTGAGCAGGCCAGCATCTTATATCTAAAAAATAGTCGTGCCTCCAAACAAAGGTGACAGGAAATCCATGGACTCTGGCCACGGGGGTCTAAAAAACCCGCAGAAACGGGGGCTCCACGTGGCAGGGCGGCTGGGGCACCAGGGCTGGGAGAAGACGGAGAGGTGAGCCTCCCCAAGAATGCGTTCCACTTCCCTCCTTCCGGCTCCTCCTCCCTCCTGAGGGATGTCTGGGGGGAACCCAGAACCAGCCCAGGCAGCACTCCTGAGGGGCCCAGCTCCCCTGTGTCCAGAGCAGCCGTCACTGGGAAGTGAGCAGGGCAATGCTGGGGAGGGCAGGCCCCCCCCAGCCCTCCTCCCAACCCTCTTCCTGGCCTCCCCAGTGGCCCACACTACCCAGGGAGAGGCCATATAGATAGCCCCCCTGGAGGTGGCCAGCAGCAACACCTCTCTCTTCTGCCTCCCCTGCTAAACCCTCTAATTTACTCCAGAGACAAATAAACAGGTTAATTAGCCTAAAGGTCTCTAAGTGCCAATTAGCACCAGGGATTTCCTCTTTGAAGACATCACCCCAGTCTTCCTCCCGCACTTCCTGAGGACATCAAATGGCAGGCGCCCCAGGGTGAGGGAGGTGGAGAGGGACAGACGCATGTCCAGTGGCCCCCTAGGCCCCTGGATAGCTTCTCATTGGGGTGTCATTGCCAAGCCACTAGCTCTGCCCCGTTTGTTCTCGGGGCACTCACGACACGGGAAGAGCAGTTGCCCGTTGCTTTAAGAGTACTGCACTTTCTAAAATTTAATACACACAGATTTCAAAAAATGCCTAACTTGGACTCCTAAATGTATCCAGCTGTGTGATCTTTGACAAGTTACCTAACCTTTCTGAGCCCGGTTTCCTCATTATGGAAACCAGCCTTGGTGGCAGGGAGTTGTGCAATGCCAAAGGGTAGTGGCTGGGTGGGAGCACACTCTCTGGAAGGGACTCTCACATAAGCCCAGAATGTCTGGACCTAGAATCATAAGGAATTTTGCCAACACTGAGACCCAGTTACAAGCAACGGCCTGTGGGGGAGGGGGGCGGGGAGAGGCGAGGAGTGGGATACAAAGACCAAAGCTGCACAGCCCCTGCCCTGCAGGAACACAGCCCCTCTCTCCCCTTCAGCCTCACCCTCCCCACCAGGCCACGGCCAGACCACACACCTAGCCTTCTGCTCTAGCTCCACCGCCCACTCAGGCACCTGCCCACAGGCTCCCTACCTGCGGCAGCCATGGGTCCAACTCAGCCACAACCTGACCCAGACAGCCCCTCCCAAGCTCACTGTGGGGAGGTGACGGTGGGATTTTCCAAGGATTTTGCTGACTGGAAAGATTTTGCATAGAGGGAGAAGGTTCCCAGCTGGGGGACACTTGAGCAAAGGCCTGGGGATGAGGAATTTGAGCATCATAAAATTGGGGTTTGATTGTGGCCTCACTTGCACCTGGGTCTGGGCTTTCCAGGGCCCCCCTCCTCCCAAAGGTGTTGCTGGGCACAGGCGGGGGTGGGGGGAGCAGAGGAAGAGAGTTAAAGTCAAACTACTGGAGGTGATCACCTCCACTGCTCCCTCCCTAGGTGAGGAAACCAAGACCCAGAGAGGCAATTCAAGTGCCTGAGGTCACACAGCAGACAGGGGCAAAGCCAGGGCCCTGGGCTGCTTGGGTTTTGTTTCTCAGGCATTTGTCTTGGGCCTCTACTCCTAGAAATGCTGAGCGCCAGGACCTGGGTTCATTCTGAGACAGAGGGAGAAGATTAAAAATAAAACGCGTGCCGGGTGTGCCTCTCTGCTCGTTCACTTTGCTTTTCAGCTAAAAGGAGAGTTGCAGGCCTGGCTATTTATAACTAACCCAGATCTGCAATGGCTTGTTCAAGTTGGGGTTGGGGGGGTTGCACAGACCCCAAGGAAACAAACTGGAGAAACCCACTCAGCCCCGCCGTAGCCAGAGATTCAGCCAGCGGGGCTTGGGAGAGCAGGTCAAGCCGGGAGAAGAGCCAGACAGGATGGTGCTATGGCCAGCATCCAGAGACTAGCCATCCTTGGGTAGTGGGGAGACCAATGGCAGTCAGCCAGGAGCCGGCATGACAACACAGGTTCATACTCAAGTAGAATTCCAGGGTCCAAGGGACTCTGAACATGCAGGAAGGGAGGCCTGGGGGCGCTGGGCCTCATGGGGCAGCAGGGCAAAGGCATGAGGCATGGGTGTACTTGGGGAGGGCCCCGGGTCTGGCACGGCTGGTGTGCCAGGACAGATTCAGTGGTTGATGAGCCAGAAAGCTCCACCAATCCCTCTGGGATTGAAGTGACATGATGCCCATGGCACAGAATGCCCTGTGGTTGAGGTTTGGTCATTTCCTGGAGGATGGCCTGATACCACCTAGAGAGGCCACTCCTCAGCCATCTGTCCCTGCGGATTGGTGAAGTACGAGGCTCAACCACCAGGGCCTTCCTCTTTCCATCACAGGGCCCCAGCTGTTGTCCCTGGTCCTGTTTTCCTGGCTAGTAAGGGCTGAGGAAGGAGCGCCAGCCCCGGCCCCGGGGCATCCGCACCTCATCAGAACCCACCTGCCCAGTGTTACCTCGTGCAGCCCCCATGCCCTGAACTGCTGGCACGCTGACCCCCGCCCCTGCGCCTGCCTCTGTCGTGGGGACACATCCCTGTCCTTAGCTTACGTGGCCCCTCATAGCACATGATGTGGCTGACCCCGCCTTACCTCTCGAGGTACTCTCTTCCCAAGGAGCCAGGATACTCTACTCCCTGGTCTCCGGCCACCTCTCCTGCTGGTCCTCCAATCTGCTAGCAAGCACCGTCCTTCCTCCGCATCTCCTATCATGTGGACCTCCCCCTTGACCCTCACCCTCCCCACTCTGCCCCCCACTCTATCCTTCTGTCTTGGCTACAGCCACCATATGGCCCTCTCCTGACACTCTGTCGCTCAATGATCCTGCAGCCCCACGCTGAACTCAGCTTCATGGAGAATCTCTGCTTTCTTATTTTCTGAGGGCTGACTAGCTGACATTTTTGTTATTTGATTCTGCCTATTAGGACAACATACATTAATGGGACCACACGTACTGCAAACAAATACGAAACAAAAACTTGCAATCCTCCTCAAATTTAAAAAGCTAATCCTAAAACTCTCCAGTGCTTCTTAGGCTGACATCCCCAATCTCACAGAAGGGCCACTAGCCCAGTGCAACTGTCCCCAGTCCAGCCTTGTTTTCTGGCACCCACACCTGCTTGCTGGCTCCAGGTACAGCCAGTCTTCCATGGGTTCCTGCAGGTATCATGGCTCCTTGATGCCCAGCACGTTTCCCACCTTGAAACATGCTTCTCTCCTCTGCCCCAGGTCACCGGCCACCTCCATCCTGCTGTCTCCCAGTGCGCAGTTCTCCCCCTGCCACATGTCCCCAGGGTGGCCACCAGGATCGGGAGGGGGAGGCAGCAGGCAGCCCCTTGGGGCTTCTTCATGGGCTAGCTGCTGATCTCACCCTGGACTGTGGTAGAGGGTCACCCTACACTGACATCTAGGTTTGCCCCTGCAAACAGCTCCATTCTGACCCCGATCCTACAACAGAAACTGCCCTCACCCATCTCTAAACATGTGTCCACGTGCATTTCCCCTCAGAGTCACTCTCCAAGGACAGTCTACTAGTGTCCCCCTTGACAGAGAAGGACAATGAGGTTCATCTGGGTGAAATAACCTCCCTCGCCCAAGGGTGTATAGGCACAGAGCTGGGTCTGGCTTCCCTCCCACCCCCTCTCACCTCTGATCCACACCAGGGCAGGACCTGTGCCCGCCATCTTCCTGGTATCACAGCCATTGGCCTCTGAGTGGTCCTGTGGGCAGAGGCCCATCCTGACCCAGCCCAGGGGTTTGAAGGCATGCGCCCAGAGGAGCCTCTCCAGTGTTGGCCACCTCCCTTTGGTTCTCACTGGCCACCTCCAGCGAGCACTATGCCAGGTCTAGGTTCGCCTCAGGATGCCCATCACCAGCATCTGTCCTGTCCCTGACAGTTTAGGTAACTTCTTCACAGGTGCTCACGTCACGTCACGGGGTATGTAGTGCAACAGTCTCCGTCTTACAGCAGAGGAAACATTCCCAGAGAGGTTATGGAATAATGTTGAAATGCCACAGTGCCCAGCGGGCAGAACCAGACCCCCACCCCCGCCTTCTGACCACAACCCTGGACTGGGATGACCACCCAATCCACCGCTGTCAATGGCCAATTCCAGTGCTTCTGCCCAGGATGGGGTGATCCTTACAATGTGACCATGAGGGTGTAAAGTGCTAAGGAAGGTGTTAACTGGGAGAATCTGCATTTCTACCAGGGATGCCCTGAAATACACAAAGATTCAAGTTAAAATGATGGAAAAGACAGAGGCATTAATATCTTGGCTCTCTGGCCAAAGTCTTGTAAGCACAGGAGTGAGGGGCTCTCCTGTCTCTGAGGCCCACAGATGGGCTCCCCCTGAAACTGAAAGCAGAATTTGGCAGACTGGCTCACGTGTATTTTGCTGAGCATCGGATGCCTTCTACCTTCCACCAGCTTCTCCAAGGCAGCGATGGGGGATCCTGGCTTTAACTGAGCTGCTGCCTCCCGCCTCTCTGATCTGGGGGACAGATCCTGGGCCCTTCTCCCTCTCCTCCTTTTCAAGCAACCTTTGTAGCCAGGATTGCCAGGGACCCTGAAGAGCCCCTACACGCTGAGGGAGCGTGCAGCAAAGGTGATTAATGTCCCTCCCATCGCTGCACCAACCTCACGGGTGTATACTTTAAGGGTTTGCATAGCCTTTCACACGTTCTAGCGGATTGTCGCGACAATTCAAGGAAGCAGGTGCCACTAGCCCCACTTTGCAAAACAGGCTCAGAGAGGTCAGTTGGTTGCCCAAGGTCGCGGAGCTCAGAAAGTGCCGAGCTGGGTTCGAATTCAAACCGAGGGAGACGAGCCGGGCTCGTCGCGGGGAGATGGGCCTTCCGCCACTCTCAGGATCAGTCTCCGGCTCTGCGAGAAGCGGTCCACTGGGTCGGTTCCCCCGCTTCGGCGCAGCGGGGTCCCAGAGACGCCGGTGCGGGCAGCGCGTGCGGGACTGCGGCGCGCGCAGAGCCGCGGCCCCGCCCCTACCCGTTGCCGTTGGACCGTACATACATCCGTCAGCCGCTCCTGTCCAATGAGAAGAGAGCCGGCGCTCGTGGCGGGGCGGCGGCGCCCAGCGCGTGGTCACCCGCGGGCTCGCGGCACCCCCGCCCGCGGTTGGCCTGGCAACGCGCTGCGCTCGCGGCTCCGCCCCCTGCCGGCGGCAGCGCGGCGCGGGGCGGGCGGACCCGCGGGCGGGCGGCGGGCGGCGCGGGAGAGCGGGCGGAGGGAGCCAAGCCGGCCGGAGGGTGTGCGCCGCCCGCGGTCCGGTCACGTCCCCGCGCGGGTGCCGCCGCCCGCGTAGTGCGGAACGAGGGCGCCGCGGCCCGCGCTCGCCGCCCCGCCCCACCCGGAGCAGCTCGCCGATGCACCGTGCGGCGGCCCGGAGGTGAGTGAGCGGACCCGCGGCCGGGGCGCGCGGCAGAACCTCGAGGGGCTGGGGGAGCGGCTGGGGCGTCCACCCCACCCCCACCCGGGGCCCCGCCCGGGCCTTTGTGCTAGGGATCCGCCCGGGCTGGGGGCGCCGGGGAGCAGCGAAAGGGATGCCCCGCCGGGGTGTGGGCGACCGGGGCGGAGATGCCCGCGAGGTGGGCAGCGGGCGACCGCGGGCCCGGCAGGTGCTGGGAAGGGGCGCCACTCGGCAGAGGAGCCGGCGGGAGGGGGCGGCTGCGGGCCCGGGAGGTAGGCAGGGGCTGCTGGGGCTGCCGCGTCTGGGGGCCCCCAGAACAGCCGCCGGTGCGGAGCCGGGGCCAGCCAACCTGCAGGAGAGGCGCTGAGGCGGGGTCTGCCTCCCAGGGGAGCGGGGAGGAGGCGACCCCGGGCAGCTGGAGCGCCGACGCGTGGCCTTGGCTGAAACGGAGGAGAGGGCCCCGGAAGCCTGGGCCCGGGGCCGAGTGGCTCGCAGTTTTCCGTCATCGGTCTTGCAGAGAACAGGTTCCTTGGAGGCATTTAGAACAAGAGATGAGTATGGACCTGCTGCGATTGTGATATGTTCCTGGCTCAATATTTTTTTCCCTTAAAAGGCGGTGGGGGTGTTGGGGGGTGTTGGGGGGGAGGGGTGTAAGGCCTCGGGGCTGGGGCTCCGCATCCTACGGAAGATCCAAGGGGGCTCTGCCTGCAGGGCGGTGCTGAGCCTGTCTGGGTGGTGATGGCAGGAATCCGCCTAGGCCGAGAATTGGGGTTCTATGTCACAAGAGAGAAGAGGGTGGGAAGGCAGTGCCGAGACCAGGGTTCCCTGGAGTCCCTTTCTCAGGATGAAAGGACCCGCCTGCTAGGCGAGGTCTGGCCTGTTTTGGTGAGGGAGCCCAGTCCCTGATGGGCTCCCTTCTGCCCAAGTGATTTCCCTGCCCTGGGGACTGACTCCTGCCGCCTTGGGTTCTGTCTGGAGGAGGCTCCTTGGCCAAATTCAATTAAACAAATATTTACTGAGCATTTGCTCCCCCAGAGCCTGGCGCTGAGGTGGGAGTGGACTGGGCCTGCCCTCCTGGGACTGACTCACCACCCAACAGGGGCGAAATGTCTCTGCTCAAATAACCCAACCCTGAGTATGCATGCCGGAGCCTCTGGAGGGACCTCAGAGATGACTTGGGCTGGGGTTAGATGGGCTTGTGGGCAAAGTGACATTTGAACTTGAGCTTGAAGGACGTGAGCACAGCCGGGGTGGGCATTGTGGACAGAGAGGAGAAAATGGACCAAAGCACAGAGAGGGTACTCAGGCAGTTGGGTCTGGCTGGAGCATAGGATGTGCTTGGGAAAGCATAGGTGGTATGGCGGGAAGGGGGGTGGGGGACGCACAGGGGCTGATGGAGCCAGGGAAACGGAACACCCCATTGCTTATTAGCTGTGACTGCTCGATGGAGGCCACAGTTTCTTCATCTGTGACCTAGGAGCTGGGGTGGGCCTGGGGAAGAGCTTAAAAGACACCAGGGGGCTCCTTGCAGCCTAGGACTCCCCTTCCAGGCACCTTGTCTCATGGGCAAGGCCAGGGTACTGGGTAACCGACAGCCCCCTTCCTAGCCAGGATGGAGAATGCTATTTAGCTGGTGACTCTGCCCCTTTGGGGCGTGGACATTTGTGAACGGTAATCAAGGAGGCTTGGGAGCCTCCATTTAGGGGCTGATCGCATGGGATGCTCAGATGAAGTGGTGTGCCTTCAGCATTCCTCATGGTCTGGGGACAAGACACTGGCATTTGGTTTAAAACTCCTGTGTGTTCCTCTAACAGACGTTGATTTTCTGCGACAGGAGGTAAATAAGACATAGTCCCTCCCCCTCGCAAGGCCAGTGTCACTTTCTGCCCTAGATCTGCTTGCTTGCTTGCTCCGAGGGATGTTTTCACTCTCCCTCTGAAGGGGCTGTTTGTTACTCATCTGTGTAGCATACCCCCCCAACCCCCAAACACACACCCACTTTCAGCTTTTGGCCAAGGCCCATGTTGCTGCGGGGGGACACAGAGTGTGCCAAGAGGGATGGAGCCGCTTCACTCTTGTGCCTGTCGCCAGGCCACATTCTGGGGGCCTGCTGTGGGACTCTAGATTTGGGACACAGAGTGAATCCCTCCCTCTGCCCCCAATTTCTCAGCTCTTCTGTTTCCTGGAATCTCAGGAGCTTCTAGGGTGATTCCAGGAACTTCTGGGTAACCAGGTAGACTTGGCAAGGCTGCCCAGAGCCCCTGTAGGAGGCAAGTGGGATGGAGAACCGCATGGTGGGAAGGCTGGCCTGACACTCAGGGTGTGGCCTCAGCAGCCTCAACCTGGCTGTGTGGTTTTCTCATGTGTACACGTGCCTTCGTTCCCTGGACGTGAGGATGAGGCAGCCCTGTACCGTCCCTTGCTGGCCCTCAGAAGACCTAAAATGCCGTTTGTCTCTAGGGCGTCTCGCTGCTGTTGGCCATGGCTGGGCTTGCAGGAACTCTGGAAGAGGTAGATTAGCACACTGCTCTCCCACAACCCCAGGAAGGAAACCTGGGGTCACTGAGCCTCCAGGCGCAGGCCAGCGGGCGCTGTGGTTGGCAGGGAAGAGGGCAAGAGGAAATGGATAGGAGGCATCGGGGCAGATGCTGAGGACCAGCCCCAGAGTGGTGGCCTGACACAGCTTAGGCAGACCGGGGATTGACATGGAAAGGCCCAGACTCCCCCACGCAGGGTGGGGCGGGCCTCCAGTCGAGGCCTCCAAAGACCTGGGTCAGGTCCTGGCCCTGTCACCCCCAGCCCAGCCCCGTCCTGACTGAGCTTCTTTGTCTTCATTCATAAACAGAGCCAAGCGTTCCCTGCCCCGTCCCTGCACCAGTCCCTGCACGGGTCCTCCCTATGCATTTGGCCCCTTTACACATGTCCACACTGGCAGGGGAGACGCTTCGCAGGAGTGAACTGACAGCAACTAACCACAGGGACTGTCTGATGGCTCCGGGAGCACATGGGAGACATGGGAGATGTCAGCCCTCCGTACAGAGCCCGAGGAGATGGAAATGGTTCACGCATTATTCATTCCTTTGGCTAATATTTACCAGAACCTGCCGGGTGCTGGGTGCTGTGCCAGACACGGGGGTATGGCAAGAAGCGGGACAGACACGGTGTCTGTCCTCATGGGGCTCCCAGCAGACCCAGGGAGGCTGGCACAACACCTGTGTGACTGACTGCCAGGTAAGGTAGGTGCCGTGAAGAGAACTAAAGAAGAGAGCGCAGAGAGGGAGGGTCAGGGGGCCGCTCTGTGTGGAGGGGCCCTTGGCACAGTGCCACAGAGAGCGATGGGTGAGTTGTGACTGATGGGGAAAGGCACGCGGAGAGGGGGTGGCAGGTGCAAAGGCACTGAAGCTGCTGGGGGGCCCCAGCAGACAGCCAGGTAGCCAGAGCCCCATAGGGTGGGATGGTTTACGGAGTGGGTCAGGTAGGACTCTGTGGGCCCCTGTGAGGCGCAGAGCCATGGGGAGGTTTGGAGCAGAGGAGAGACTCGAACTAATTCCACTGTGAAAAGACCTGTGTGGCTGATGGGCATGGGGGCAAGAGCAGAGGGCTGTGAGGGGCCGTTACAGCAGGGGAGGAGGCCGCTGACCGAGGCCAGTGGGAGCAGTAGGGGTCATGAGGAGCGGTTGGTTGGGGATTTATTTTAAAGAGGACCTGCTGATGGAGAAGAGGCAAGGACAGCTCTGGAGAAACGGCGGTGGCATTGGTGGAGAAGGAAGATGCAGACTCCTTCCTGAGAGGTGGGAAACTGGGAGTTGGCTTAGGCCCTGGTAGACATGGCCGTTATGTGGCCATCAGAGGGGAGAGCGAGGCTGGAGGTAGACACCTGGAGTCCTTGGCATCAGGTGTGTGGGAAGCCAGGAACTGGCCGTGGTCCCTTGAGGATCCAGGGTAGGTGGGTCCAGAGGGGCCGGGTCAAGCCTCGGGGCCCTCACCCTTCAGAGCATGAGCTGAGAAGGAGCTTCCAGAAAGAAGAGATTGAGAAGGATGGATGAGCGAGTGAGATGGGAGCACAACCATGATGGCAACATGGCGGGGGGTGGGGGGGCGGGGGGCGCTGTGGAAGAGGGTGTTCCCAAGAGGGCGGGTCTCCCGAGGCAAATATCGAGGTACGCATGGGGTGTGTGTGGACTAAGCAAATGGGTAGGTCCAGCTACATAATTTGCAGGGCCCTTGTTAAGTTTTTAAACCTTTCAAGACAACAGAGCATTCAGCCAGGCCTGGGGCCCTGTTGGACTGCCCACATGCTTGCCCCTGAAGCCCGGCTGTGGCACTGGGAGGGCAGTGCCATGGGCCCGCCACCCAGGCTCCCCTTCACTTGCGTCCCGTGGGCAGGTGGGCTGTGTTTGGCACTTGGGGCCACCGGGGGGTCAGTCAGAGCCAGCCTTCGAGCCTCACCCTGGCCTCCTGTGAGTGTCACTTCCTCCCCCCCGTCCCTTGACCCCCAGTGGCCTTAGGTAGGAGGCACAACTCGAGGGCCGAGGGCTGGGCAGTCCGTTGGCAGGACCCGGGTAAGCGTGGCAGGTGGCTTCACACAACAATGGCTTCCTTGAGTTCATCTCTTTTCCAAAGGAACCTGCTACATCACACAGTTTTGAGTTATTTGCTTCTAAATTAAGGTATAACTCTCTTTTAGAGACATCCCTGGAGAATCCAACAAAAAGTGCTAAGAAGCGAGACTGTTAAAAACCACGGTGCAGGGAGAGGCCTTCCAACAGTGTCAAGCCCCGCGTTCCTTCCAGCAGCCTCTAACCAGAAACACACCCGTCCCTGAGGGCTCGTCCGGGCCGGCCCTGCCTCTCCTGGCAGTGCGCGCTGTGGTCAGAGCAAACCTTTCAGAAAGAGCCCCTGCCCCCACTGAACGGCCCTCCCCAACCCCTGGGATGGGGAGTGTTGCGGACAGGGTTCCGGGACCTGGGCCCTGACACCCTCAGCAAGGCCCTGTGCCCCTGTGAGTCACGGAGGTCAAGGTTGTGGTATCGGAGCAGAGGACAGTGGGCTCAGTTGTGCACGTTTCCCCGAGAGCCCAGACACAGGCATTCACTGGGACAGCGGCGGGATCTTCTCTGGATTACAGCAGGCAGGTGCCTTCCGGGGCAGAGGCTCACTTTATCCTTCCACTGCCAGCTCCTCCGAGAAGGGGCTGAATTTTACCTCAGTTTTGTCCTCACGGTTGAGGACACAGAGACGTGGAGAGATGGTGTGGCTTTCCCAGGTGGGCGATTGCCTCTCTTTTTCCCTTTAGCACTCATTACGACATAACATACTACCTGTTTTATTTATTTGTGTGTGTTGACCATCTCTCCTGGATCTGAATGTAAGCTCTGCAAGGTCAAGACCTTTGTCTGCTGTTTGCCACTGACAATCCAGTCCCCAGAACCTGGCCTGGCCACAGTAAGGTCTCAGCAAATCACTGTTGGGGGGGGAAATGAGTATTGGCAAATAGGCCTAACATGAGCTTTTGAGCCACTTTCATGCAGAGGGCTGGGCCTCCTGCTGGCTATAGCCCTCACACTGAACCACTGCTCTAGCTCAGCCCTCTGCTCCCGGAAGGCTGTGCTTTTTGGGTCCCCAGAGGTGTGTCTTTGGCCTTTAGGTTTGGCGGACAAACACAAACCACCTACGGGTGGGCGCCGCTGGCTGGACACCGGTGAGGCCCGACTGTGGTTCACTCCCAAACCAAGGCAGGTAGCTGCCTAGCTCCTCATACTGCCATCACAGGCACCGGTCCCTGCCACTGGAAATCAGAGGCCTCAGGCTGACACCTGGCCCCGCAGCAATGGGGTGTGCCTGGGTGACGCCTTGGTCAGACTTGGGGGTTTCACATGGTTGTGACATGAGGCATGTCCACGGGAAACTGTCGTAAGAGAGCAAGACAAGATCCTGGCAGTAGGAAAGGAGCACAGTGTCGGCAGTGACCATGTGATGGCTGGGTGGCCTTTCCAGATAACCCCTGTGCCCCCAAGATTAGCCCAGCAGAGCAGCTGGGTACAGAGGAAAAAGTACTGGATGGGAAATCAGGAGGCCTGGGTTCTAGGCCTGGCTCTGCCTGTAAAGCAGACGCTGGTAAATTCTCTGCGCTCACTGGGCCTCGGTGTCCTCACCTTACATTGGCCTTGGTCAAGGGTACAGATGGTTCTCATCTCTTGTACCAACTCTGGTTGCTGCCCAAAGCACACAGTGTTGAGAAGGATCCCAAGGCTGTTACGGCTTGGAGGGCAAGTGGTCATGGTTAATGAGTGATGTCTCCCACGGGTACCGGGGGAGGATTTAGACTTAGACGCCCTCACCAGGGACTGGCCGACCCCGCCCACCACACCCTCACTTCTCGCCTAGAAGCTGCAGCTCAATCTTCCATCTCTCTTTATGTGCCCCTTCTTCCAGACACCGACTCTGACCCCCAGATTAGGTGAGGACTCGCCTCCTCTTTGGTGCTTCCCCAGCCAACATTCTGAGTCTAACAGGCAGCTCAGGTCACTGTGGACCTCTTCCCATGGCAGCTTCTTTCTGCACCCTGAAGGAAGGAATGAGCAAGTGAATGAGCCCCAAGCTGTGCTCCAAGAAGGCTGCCTGGAATTAGGAGCCCAGGTGACCACAGAAACCATGTTGTAGCAGTGAGGACAGTGCAGGTAGAGGGAGTGAGTGACAAGGGAGGGCTATGGGACCAGCCCGTGGGGCCCAGTGGTCCTGTCTGACCTTGGCCATGGGGCAGCTCACCAGGCTTCACCAGAGCAGACATGCGAATTTGCTCCAAACGGCCCAGAGGGACTTCTGAAGACCCTCTTTGACCAAGGGTTGGAGGACTTCACACCTACAGCCTTCCCCCTGGCTCGGTCAGGTCCTGATGACCTGAGCTAGTAATGCCCCACTCCCACGCCCACTGGCCTCCATGGCAGCAGGCACCCCTACCCACCCCATCTTCTGTGACCCAGGCCACCCCAGCTGTGTGCGGCCCCTGGCCTGCACGACGTGTCTCCCCTCGCTTCCTGTGGCCCCGTGAGTAACCACCAGGACCCCAGCTGGCCAGCCCACCAGCCTGCCCCCATCAGCACACGTGAGGTGCAATGGCCCTGTCTCCAAGCTGGGCTTCCCTCCAGCGTGGTCACCCTCCCTCACCCACTCCGTTACCTCTGATATGCTGTGCAAACATATTTCTTGATAAAATGCTGGGAAGAAAAATAATTAGAGTGTTGCTTCCATTATCCAATTTTTGATTAATCAAACTCTCTTTGTCCTCGGCCAGAATCTATTCATTTCCCTTAAACACTGGGCCAGTGCCAGGCATCGATTTCCTCTATGATAACACCACGCACGTACGCATGCACATCCCCAGCCCTGCCCCACCTCATGGCAGGGAGGAGGGCGCGGAAGCGCTATCAGGGCTCTCTGGTGCCCCAACACCACCTGCCTCCTCCAGGAAGCCCCACAGCCACACTGCACCCATCATCCCTGCCGCAGCCCCTTGAGCTCCTCAACTGGGCTCAGCCCCTATGTGACCTGGGTCCTTGGGTGTGTTAGTCTTGTCTTGCCGGCTGTTCTGGGGCTCTCCTGGGGCAGTGAGGAATGGAGGACCCATGTGGGTGGAGGGAGCGTGGGGGGCATGGCCGCTGTGGCTGCTGAGGACTGGGGCAGAGGGTGAGCTGCAGCCCCAGGCTCTGTCTCATCACTGGCACAGCAAGGCTGCGGCTGGGTGGGGAGGCCAAGTCTGAGGACCAGGGCTTGTGAGGGAACCTCAGGGCCTTGAGACTGGGGTAGAGTTGGGATGGGGGCAAGCTTTCAGTGGCAGCAACAGAAGCCCAGTCCTGATGGGCTCACCAGATGAAGGGACGTCCTGGGCCGAGGGCTCAGAGGCAGAGCAGTATCAGAGTTGGCCAAGGCTAGACGGGAGGCGGCCACACATCTGCGGTGTCCATCTGGGGGAAGGCCAAGGGCCTTTCTAGAAAACTTCCCAGAAGCCCCCGCTGTCCCCTCCCTGTGATGAGTTGGCTCTTCCCTCATGCAGTACAAAGGGCTGAGATGGATTTATCAGCACCTGCTTCCTGTCAGGTACTTCGGGCCTGTGGGACACATCAGTGACAGACCAACAGCCCCTGCCCTGTGAAGCTGGTGTTCTGTAAGCGTGGGGGAGGGGGCAGTAAACACGGTAAGGGAGTTATACACCCACCATGTTAGAAAACACAGCGAGACATTTGGGGAGTCATAAATAGGATGGGCAGGGTGCCCTCTCAAGGAGGGGACCTCTGAGCCATTTGAGGAAAGGATGGATTGGCTCTCCGGACAAAGAGTGTTCCGGCTGGAGGGAACAGCCAGTGCAGAGGCCCTGAGGTGAGAGTGTGTTTGACACTTGAGAGGCAGCAGGGGTGGAGAGTGGAGGGAGCACAGCAGGGGAGGGCAGGGGCACAGCACCCTAGGGCCCCAGACTCTGGCTTAGAACTGAGATGGCCAGCCTTGGGAAGGTTTTGAGCACAGGAGAGATGCTCTGCCTTATAATTCGACAAGGACCCCCCCTGGCTGCTGGGGGAGCAGGGTGCAGGGGCCGGGAGAGAGGAAGGGTACCTGAGAGGTCACTGTAGCAGTCCCCACTGAGAGGCTGGGCCCTGGGAGGTTAGGTGGCTGGATTGCAGACACAGCGCTCCCCTGAGGCCAGCCAGGCCTAGCCCTGACCTGAGGCACCGGGTTCTGTCAGAAAGGAAGGGGGTGGTGGGCAGAGGGAAGGCAAGCATGCAGCAGACGCCGCGGGTGCCCCCAGATCCCCTTTCCTGCCGGCGCACTGTACCCCACCACATCAGTGTTACCTGCTCACAGCTGCACCCCTTGCTGGAGAACTGCCTCGGGGCCTCGCAGGCCCTGTCCTATCCCTCGAGGTGGGACAGCCTTGATTTCATTCAGGCTCCAGAATGCCCGGGGATCAGGCCACAGCAAAAAGGCATCTGAAAGCACACCTCCGCCTGGTTCCCTCCCTGGCCCTGTCCTGCCTCCCTCTCTCCTGAACTCGCTCCCTCATCCAGTCATGTGCCCAAGAATCCCCATCTCAGCCTCTGCTTCTCGAGAGCCCCATCAACAGGTCAGAGGCTGCTGCTGGCTTGGAGACTCCTAGGGGTGACCCGGCATAGATAGGAGGGCAGGGGCCCCAGATTCGCAGCCTGCAGGCCCACATGACTTCAGGAGGCTGGGGAAGCAGGCAATGGGACAGGGCTAGGTGAAAAAGGGAATAGATGAGAGGTGGTGCTCACCTTCCCTGTGGGAAAGACAAGAATGGAGCTGCAGGGAGGCAGGAGGGGCTCAGGGAAGGAGCCGTGCACTTGCCTGGCCCATGGAGTCCTCAGAGAACTGGTCTGGACCGGGGGTAGCCAAGGTGGGGGATGGGATCTTGGGCCACCGCACTCAGAGGCCGGAAATTGCAGGGCAAGAGACCCAGTGAGGTTAAATCAGAGTCTCCACCCAGGTACTTCTGGGCCTGACTAAAAGTCAGCAGTTACCTTCGCTACGGAAACGGGGAGCCAGGCTCCACCCCAGGCAGCAACCCCTTCCACTCGGCTTTTAGTAAAGGCCCTGCGCATCTGGGTCTTCTTCCCCCTTGTATGTGGAACCTTTCCGTTTTTATTTATTTATTTACTCCTGGCTCAGAGAAATCTCTGGCCTGATTTCCTCCTGAGTCAGTGTTCCTCAGACCATGCTATCACATCTCGTCTGGTCAGCCTTCGTGCTGCAGGCCAGAAGGCTGGACCCACGCTGCGGGCCTCCAGAGCCACAGGACAGTACGGGGCAGCAGGGGAGGGCCTCGCTGCTCATCTTTGGCAGTACCCTGAAGCCAAGAGGCTGCCTAGCTGGGGTAGAGCCATTTGTCAGCGCCTCTCTGCAGCTGGGGACACTGCGCACCTAACCTTGGTCCTTCTCCCATCTGCCCGGACTCTGGCTCTGAAATAAGCAGGGAGCTAGGAAGGGGCCAAGAAAGGGGGGCTGCTTTTAAGGGGAGCCCTGCTGTGGGTCTGCTGGTGCCAGGCTAGTCAGGCTGGCTGGGGGGGACGTGGATAAGCTAATCCAGTGGCCGGGGCCCTGGTGGCTGTGGGGTGGTGGCAGAGAGCCCGTCCGCACAGAGCTGTGTTTCCCCAGCTCCGAGGTGTCTCGCGTGTGCATGTGCTCCCGTTTTTTCAAAGAAACCGTTGTGATAAAAAATGAAATGCAGTGTCATTTACAAACCTTATAGAAAGCTTGGTGCTCAGAAACCCTCTTACCCCTGTCACCAACACTCACTGGATGAATGGGCGTGCTCTGTTCTCACAGGAGAGCATGCCCTGCACTTTGGCGCCCACCCCTTGGAGTCAGTGGTGTCTGGCCCAAACCTGTGTGTACCAGCGGTACTTGTCATTGTGACCGTGTCCTTGAGTACCTCACAAGCTGATGAAATGTGAATATAAGGAGGACCGCTGTGGAAACTCAGTGGATGCTTTGGAAAGCCTCAGTAAAAGCTGTGGTTGGGTTTGGTGTGGGTAAGACTGGGGACAGAGCCATGACAACCTAGGATTCGGGTCCCGGTGACTTTGCCATCACACGCCGCATGGAGAAAGTCAACTGGATGTCACACGTAGTGTGCTGTGGTTTGAGAAGGAACAGTGACAACAACTCCAGTAAGTGAGCCTGTCCTCTGAGAGAAGATGGCCCGCCCCCAAAATTGGTGAAGGAGTGTATGGTTATCTGTTTTAAGTTAAAATGTTTAAAGTTCATATTATCATTTCTCATGACTTCCTGCTTTACATCATGTTTCAATATGCCAGCCAGCCAGCAGTCCCACCTTTGGTGGCAACTTCTGGTCATTAACAGATCTTAAATGTACCTGTAATAATGGTAGAATCTATAGAGTTGGTTTTTGTTGTTGTTGTTACATTAGAACGGGGAGGGATAGGTCCCTCTACTTGGAAAGGTTGTAAAGCATGGGTCTGTGACAGACAAGCGGTGGGGAAGGGGTTGCTTGACCACACAGGAGAGCTCCCTCCTGGACAGGCCAGCCTGGAAGCCCCTTCCTCAGGACCACCCCAGGGGAGAGGCCCGGAGCAACTTGCAGGGAAGTGTGGGGTTTCTGAGCCTGAGGGGGACCAGGAAATGCCGGTACACAGGGCAGGAGGGTCAGGGTGCAGAGATGCACTGTCCCCCCCACTCCCTTCCCTGGCTCCTGTCTTATTTTCAGCAGGATGAGAAATGACCAGGATAGGGTTTTGGGTGGGGCCCAAGCTGGCTGGGGCAGGAAGGGGCAGGGTGAATTGCCAAGGGTGTTAGGACGGGGAGGCAGGAGGGCTCAGGAGGATCTTGCCTACAGCTTGTGGAGGGGTGGGTAAGATGCCCTGGGGCATTTGGGAGAGGGTGGGCACAGGCAGAGGGGCCCAAGAAGTCCCCTGCTGGGGTCCTAGAGGCCCAGTGTGGACAGCGGTAGACCCTCCGCACAAGCCCCCAGGCGAGGTCATATGAGGTAACGCACTCAGAAGGGAGTTCTGGGAAGCTTTGGAGCTGTGAACCAGTAATTTTTGGTGTTCGTCCATCTACCCATCCATCTGTTCTACACATCTTTACAGAGCTGGCGATGGAGACGGAGAGGGAGGGTAAGGTGGGCCTCGAGCAGGAGGCCAGACCAACCCGAGGGCATGGTGGGTGTGCTCAGGGCAGGTGCCTGCAGGGGCAGCCAGTGGCCCAGAGGCCAAGGAGGGGCCAGTCCTGGGCATGCCTGCTGGACTCTCCCTGGGTGAAGTCCAGTCCAGTGCTGAGCCAGTGGCACACGACACTTAGCTCAAGATCTCACAGGGCCAGGCGGCGAGTCACCCCGAGCCCTTCATGCCCTAAGGGGGCTGCCCGGTGCTGCAGCTCAGGGAGCCCTCACAGGGAGGGAGGCTCCTGCCTGGCCTCAGAGGGGGTCGTTTGCAGTGGGATGGGCTGGGGCAGCGCACTGTGGTGTGGGGAATGGGAGACCCAGCCGGGGAGGCGGGAACCGGGCTTCTGGCAGGGTCACAGGAAGAAGGAGGTGGGGCATGGAGGCCGGCTTTCCCTAGGGGGCAGCTCCTAGGAGGGTGGCCTATCCCTGCCCGCATCCAGTGTTACTGACATCAAGGCAAGCAGGGGCTTTTATCTCCTCGGGAAGATACGGCTTTTTAGTCCACAAGTATGTGCTGTTGTGTCAAAAACCATCGAAGCATTTGGAATGGGCCGACCCAGATTCTGCCATATGTGATGTTGGTCAGGCCCACGAGCTCTGATATGTGAGGGAGACATGGTGCATTCAGCCTCACTCCCTGGCCTTGCTTTGCCAGCCTTTCGGGGGAACCCACACGTCCAGCATCCCACATAGGGGGTGGCAGCAGACTGCCCACACGTCCTGGGTGTGAGTTGATGCACCCTCCACGCCCCACCAAAGGCACGTCTGTGGGAGAAATAGGGTCTCAACTGGGACAGTTTCTGCCTTCTGGCCCCTGGGGGGTTGGTCCCTGTCATGGGCAGCCGTCACTGAACCACTCCCCAGGGAACCGTGAGAAGGACATTGCTTGGGTGGGCCAGCTCTGAGCTGGGCCTAGGCTGGGCAGGGTCTTCTGTCTGCCCAACCCAGCACTTGGGGCAGTGTCCCTTCAGGTGTCCCCATCCTGCCAGCCTCCTGCTCTGGCCCCCCTCCCACCCTCGCATGACAGCGGCTTCTTATAATCGTGTCTTTTCCAGTGTCACGTCCCTGGACCTTCTGCCACATGCCTCCACACCCTCTCCTCCACAGTGCTGTCCTTTTATCAGAAATGGCCTCGCAGACTTAACGTGCTCACAGTCTCCCCGGCCAGAACACGGGCTCCTCGATGCAGACTCAGCATCGCCCACCCCTCCCCCCTCCCATGTCCCCAAGTCCAGAGCAGAGCCTCCACACACCAGGCTTGATTGCCAGAGGGCACCGTGATGCTCGTTTGGGGCCCAGTGGTTAATTGATTGACTGCCCGTTCAGATCTGAGCGTAGAGGGCCTTGGGCCTGGGCGCAGATGCCCACTGCGCCCCGTGCTGGGTCATTTAGCCACAGGAGGAACAGCAGAGGGTGCCCTGATGAACAGGCAAATGGAACCGAGCAGAAGGAGGGGTGGCAGGTCAGGATGGTGCCCCTTTCTGAGACGAGAGACAGCCTCTGAGTTGGGACAGAGGGTGCAGTGCTGACACGCCAGGCCCACTACCCCCGCCCCACGGGTCCCAGCTAGAGGATCTCTGGGCTCAGCTTCCCTCATCCTTAGAATATACAAGGTGGCCTGAGGCCACAGCTGTGAGTGGCACCCAGCCTCCCCGTGAGGAGGGTAATCCTTTTTCATTTCTCTCTCAATCCCTTTCCTTCAAGGAGAAGATCTCTGTTTGGTGCCAGCATGACTGTCACACCCTCCAGTGTGCTAATCCCGGTTGTTTAACAAACAGCGAGCCCTCTGCTGGCCCTTCCGCAGGCAGCGTCCCGGACCCCAAGCAGCAGCGACATCAGCTCACAGTTTAGGTTACTTCTGCCTGCGGTGACTCCAGCTTTCCACTTAAGTAGGAACGTGAAGTCCTTTCTAAAGTACATCCATCTAAGTAAAAAGTGCAAGTTAATTTAAAGAGAAATGTTGAGTAAGTCGTGGCAGGTGAGCAGGCTGTGCTGTGGGGACAGGGGTCAGAGGGCCCCGTGGAAGCTGAGCCCCGCAGGCTCAGTTCCCCCTCTCCTCACACCCTGTTCCTATCTCTGCATGGTCATGCCCATCTCCCGGGTACACTGTGAGGCCGACTCAACAGGACATGTGTGTGTGAGGACAGGTAGGCATCCAGGCAGGGCCGACCCACGCGTGACAGAGGTGCCAGTGCGTCCCCCACCGTGGCTGTGGCAGCACCTTCTCCTGGTGGCCCCAGCAGCCCAAGGAAGCACAGTGTGGACTTGGAAAGTGAAGCCAAGCCCTGGCCCTGACCCCACTGCGCCCAGCTTCCCTGGGACAGACCTTCCCCGGCCCGCAGCTGTCCCTGGTGGTCCAAGGACACAAGGAAACGGCGCCATGAAGATTCTGTGGGGCGCTGGCGACCAGAGCATTAGGGTGACACGTACGGATGGGGCCAGTGACACTGTAGGGTGCTGGCGGGTGGGTACCGCGGTGCTGGAAAGGCAGATGCACCAGCTCGGGCCTCACCGTGTTCAGACTGGGAAGAGGCAAGGAGTTGAAAGGGAAGGGAAGTCCAAAGCAGCAGAAGAACCGGGCAGGGAAGGACATTGGCTTCTCCGAGACCACAGAGGAGCCACCAGGAAGACCCCTGCAGGTCCAGGTTGGGCTCTGAGAAAACCTAAAGAGGGGTGCAGACAAGGAGCCCGGCGCACAACACTCAGGCAGGAAAGAGGGAGGACAAATGTTGACCGACAAGCAGAACACCAGATTCCAGGGCTCCGGGCATGAAAGGGCAGTGGGAAACGCTTCCTTACTAAGAGGGGAGGGAAACCGATAATCAGTGACCGTGCAGGCAGAGGCTTTTCCGGACCTCATGTTTCTAAAATAGAGCCACGGTAGGAGCTGATGCAGGGACGGCGGTTCCGGAGGGCAAGGCGGGGGGTCCATTCTCTAGAAGAAGATGGAAATGACATGGGTGGGTTTGGCCCCAGGAAGGCATGGGAACCCCTTCTGACCTGCCAGCCAAGGCCAGCAGCAGAGGAGTGTGGACCCCAACGTGCTTCTCCTCCTGCCCGTGCCTGCAGACCCCGAGACATGGGCCTCCTGGAACTTGGGAGCAGGGCCTTCCCTGCTCTGCCCAGAGGCCCCTACGTGAGGCAGGGCCTAAGGTCACAGACACTGGGGCTGGGCCTCCAGCCCCCTCCCGCACCGGGTCACACAGAGCAGCTGCTGGGTGCCAAGGTACAGTTGGCAGGTGGGAGAGCCGCTGCTGCCAGAGCGGAAGATGTCTGCGCAAGCTGGGGCGGGGTGTGGGGCCAGGGGACAGTAGTGCTGAGTCATAGCCCTGCCCAGGCAGGCTGACGCTTGGCCTCCATGGGGGGCGACGGCAGCTCTGGGGGCGTTGAAAGGCCAGGACCGCAGACTGGTGATCCTCACACTGAGGGGGGCTGAGCACTCTCTAGGGAGCATCAGGCTGGGGGTATGTGTGCAGGAAGACTCGGGGCCCGCTGGTGCCCTGGGTATGTGGTCTCACCCTGCCTGCTGGCCCTGAAACCTGGGCTGCCCTCTGCCTTGGGGGTTCTCCCCGTGCCCCCTCCCTCCCGCCCCACAGCTGGCCACCTGCGTGGCCTCTGCTTGGGCGCCAAACACACCCATGCTCCTCTATCAGTTCAGTCTAGGTGTGGGCCTGCCTCCTCCGTGGGGCCTGCCTCCTCTGTGGGGCCAAACTCTCCTCCCTGGCTCACCCCTTTCTGATGGTCTGGGACTCTGCATGGAGTGGGCTTTCCTTGGGGAGGGAGGAGTCCACAGAGTGAGGGGCTTGGCTTCTCCTTTCCACCTCCGTCCAAGGAAGTGGGTGCCTGGTGATGAGCGAGCCCCGCCCGCCGAGGCCAGGCCTTCTCCAGCCCTGTAAGCTGATAAGCCGTCTGCTCTCCCTGGAGACCCTCTGGCTTAGCCCGGCTTGGGCAGCAACACCTTGGTGACCTTGGCTCCGGGCTCTCGTCCTCTGGGGGAAGGGCCCAGAAGGGGCTGGTGTCACACAGCCTGGCTCTGCCCTGCTCTGCCCTGGCCCTTCGCTCCGCCATGAGCGAGGACAGGAGTGGACATGAGTGTTATATAGCTGGAGCTCCGTGCCAGGCCATGTGGGGCGTGCCTGGGGAGAGCTGTGGCCTGGCGTGGTGGGCATCCAGGGTACAGAGCGCCAGAGTGTGGAAAGGCCCCAGAGAGGTGGCAGCACCGTACTCCCTACCCCCTGGCTCAGGGCTGTCACCCAGCATCTGTGACATGAATGTAGACTTGAGAGGGTCATGTCTGGGGGAAGGGGGCAGCGAGACGTGAGGATGGGCTGGGCCTGTCAGACCATGGGCAGGGACCGGGGTTGGGGGCCTGGGGGCAGGGCAGGGAAGGGCTTCAAGGGAACACATGGTGTGTGTGCTCAAGTGTCTGACCTTGAGGCTGCAGACAGTGGAGCACCTTTTAGCCAAGGAGTCCCTGAATAGGCTCTGGGTTTGGGGATCGCATCCTGCTAGCCTTTAGGTACCCAGGCAAGAGGGTGTGTGAGTCAGGGAGACCCATGAGGGGCCATGATGGAGCAGAGCCCACCATGGCACACCTGCCACCTCCTCCCACCGTCCCCTCTCCCAGCCTGCTGGCAGACCCTGGGGTGCCCTGAACCCTACCGCCACTCTGTCGCCGGGCACTGTCCGTCGTACAGCCCATGTGTCCCCCGCCCCTAGCCCTTGCCCACGCTGCTGCCCTGTCACCTGGATAGCTGCGCACAGGAGCCCATCCCGTTCTGTTCACACACAGGGCACTCCTTGCTCAAACCCTGGCTGGCATCCAGCTGTCTCAGAGAAAAAGCTGGAGCTCTTACAGTGACCCCTACTGCTGGCCCCTCACGTCCGACACCATCTACCTACCTTCCTTCCTGTCCCTCAGACTGGCCAAGCACACTGGCAGTTCCACTCCCCTCACCACCTGCTCTGTCACCTGGCAGGAAGCAGGCCCTGCCCACTTCATGGACCCGCAGCCTTTACCGCAGCACCCCCGACCCTACTCATGTGCAGCTTGGCACCCTTCTCCATCACAGATCATTGGCTGCCTTTGATCACATCCTCACCTCCCTCCACCTGTGTGAACTCAGGCGCGAGTCTTTGCTTCATTCAGCAGTGCCCGCCCCCCACCCCAGGCGCCAGGCTCAAAGCCCCAGCCCCTCTATGTGGTAGGGAACCCCTGACTCCTGCCCTTGGCCCTCTCACGCACCTCAGCCCAGCTCCACGCCGTGGCCGTACCTCCTCTGCTCCCGGCACGCCACAGGGAGCCACACGCAGGCATGTGCATGCACTTACACATTCCCACATATGTCCACGGACCTGCACGCAGGTGCATACCTGGGCCAGTGCATGCACACACACACAGGCCTGCAAAGAGACACATACACATCTGCATGTGTGCAACCTCAGACACACACACACTCAACCACATGGTCACAACTATGCACCCACACAGTGGGGCGCCCCTGATCGACCCTGCCTCCTCCTCTCACCTGTGACTCACTCCTCTCTTTCTGTCCAGCCCCTCTGACCTTCCTTCAGCTCCCCATTCGCACCATGGTTCGTCTCTCCCCTCGCCCACAGGGCCTTTGCACATGCCCTTCCTCTGCCTGGTACAGTCTTTCCCTCACCCATTCCTCAGTAATTTCCAGCCAGACCCAGCAGCATTGTGGTGGTGGTGGGGGGGATTGTGGGTATCAGGGCCTGGGGACCTGTGAGCAGTTACTGAACCAGGGAACAATGTAGTCATCCAACCCTTGGTCCTTTGTCTCTGGGCCGACTGGGGAAGTCCCAGGAGGCCCAATAAGCCCAGATTAGACTAAGAGAGGGAGAGGACTGGCAGGAACCTCACATAAAGGCAAAGAAGCCGAGCCTCAGAATGAGACTGTCCTGAGGTCCCATTTGGACCTTGGCAAATACTCTTGTTCACAGGCCTCCCCTCACTGTGTCCATGCACAGCCCAGTCTCCACCACCAGTTCCAAGGCACTGAACACTGATATGCCCTGGGCCATGGCTGAGCCCTGCAGAGCTGCAGCGAGAATTCTAAGTGGGCCTTCTGCTTGTTTGGTTCTGGTGATCTGAAAGAAGAGGGTGCCTCTAAGAGAGGGACCCACCTCGGATGTGACTGTTTGTGGCTGCCCCATGCAGATGGCAGAAGCTCCCAGACTTGGCCCGATGCACACCATCGACTCCTGGCTGTGTTTCCTTCCCCTTTACTCCCACATTGCCTTGTGGCTGCACTGGTCAAGGACCACATGGCCAGCCCCAGGCTGCCGGCCCACTGCCCCCAAACTGCTCTCCTGATTCTCAGAAGCCCAGCCCTCGGCCTTGGGGTTGTGGACCACCTACTTCCCAGAACGCAAGTCACACCTCCTTGGACAGGGCGGCTTTGGACTGAAGGCTGGATGGGCGAATCTTGGTACCAGCTGGGGGCCGTTAGTCAGGCGTTCCAGTCCACAGAATGGATGATATGGGCCCCAAGTGGCCCTCCACTGGTGGGGGAAGCCAGTACCGGGCAGGGGGCCTGCCTCTTTCTCTTGTACCACATGGCCTCCTCGCTATTTTTATTTTTGGGGTACCTTACCCACAAGACATTTTTTTTGGTGTTAAAATAGACATAAAACTTACTATTTTAACCATTTTTAAGTTTACAGTTCAGTGGTTTTAAATACATTAATAATGCTGTGCTGCAACCATCTGTCTCTATGAATTTGACGACTCTAAGGACCTCATTTACGTGGAATCACATAGTATTTGTCCTTTTGTGACTGGCTTCTTTCATTGAGTGTAAAGTCCTCAAGGTTCATCCCTGTTGTAGCAGGTGTCCTTCCTTTTTAAGGCTGAATAGTATTCCTGTGTGCGTGTATTTGACTTATCTGTTCATCTGCCAGCAGACGCTGGGGTTGCTCACTCTTAGCGATTGTGGACATAGTGCTGTTATGAACACGGGTGTACAAAAATCTCTCCAAGACCCTGATTTCCATTCTTTTGGGTGTCTACCCGAAGTGGAATTGCTGGTAATTCTATTTTTAATTTTTTGAGGAAGAACCACCCTACTATTTTCCATAGCAGCTGTACCACTTTATATTTCTACCAACAGTGCACAAGGGAGCCAATTTCTGCTCATTCTTTTCTTCGTGTTTTTTTTTTTTTTTTTAAACTATAGTACTCATCCTTCTCGGTGTGAGGTGGTATCCTCCTGTGGTTTTGATCTGCATTGCCCTGACAGTCAGTGATGTCAGTGATGTCGAGCATATTTTCATGTGCTTATTGGCCATGTGTTTATCTTCTTCGGAGAAATGTGCGTTCAAGTCCTTCACCCAATTTCCAGTCAGGTTGTTTGTTTTGCTGCTGAGGTTTACTTCTCTGTGTATTGCAGATATTAACCCCTTATCCAATATGTGGTTTGCAAGTATTTGTTTCCCACCTGTAGGTTGCCTTTTTACCTGTTGATAGTACCTTTTTATGCACAAAATTTTGCAATTTTTATGCAGTCCAGTTTGTCTCTCTTTTTCTTTGGTTGCCCGTAGCCTTTGGTGTCATATCCAAGAGATCGTCGTCAAATCCAGTGTCATGCAGCCCTTGACTTATGCTTTCTCCTAAGAGTGCTATAGTTTTAGGTCTTACATTTAAGTCTTTGATCCATCTTAAGTTAGTTTTTGTGTTTGGTGTTTGTTAAGGGCATTGCCGTTTTTCTGAGAGAGGCCCAGCCTGGCAGGAGAGACCAGAGAAAGGAAGGACGCAGTGGAGAGAGGCGCAGGCCACAGGTGGGGACAGGGCGCCCCACTGGCAGGGAGGCAGCCACGCATGAGCTGGCCCATGAAGGTCAGGCGGAGTTCCGGTACAGGAGCAAGGCGAGGGGCCACCGACAAGCAGCAGCCCCGGGTGACCGAGCCAGCCCTCCAGAGGACGGCCCTGTGCGCAGCTTGGCAGTCTCCCCAGGCCCAAGCTGCAAGGGGAGGGATTTGGGTTTGAGAAGGACCTGGCCGCAGGGCCATCACGTGTGGCACTGAGAGGACGTGGCCGATGTCTTGGTCCGTTTGGATGCAGCTCTGCGCGGAGGCAGGGGACTGGCCTGCACGACCCCAGGCCGTGTCACCACCTCTCTGGGCTAGACCATGTCCCAAGAGTGGGGTCACTGCAGGGTGCTCGAGGCATGGAGACTTGGTGCCTGGTTGCTGCCTGTCTAGGTGGCAGTGAACGGTGGTGGGAACCTGCCATGCGGGTGATCTTTGTCCCTATCACTGACCAGCCAAGGGAGAACTGGTCACTTGGGGCCTGAGTATACCTCAGATTCTCAAACACAAGTTAAGGAAAACAATAATGACAACATGGGGCACCACCGGCGTGGCTGGCCTTGGCTTCAGGAGGGAGGGCACCAGCAGGGAGGGCCCCCGGTGCCCTGGGCAGCTGCTGGGGACCTTGGACTCGTTTCTACACCTGAGGGGCTGCCGGGTCATCAGCAGGGCCCAGGGAGCAGCCACACGCTCATAGTCCAGGAGGGGGAGAGGCAAGCCTGGGTGGCACGAGAGACAGGGCCTTGTTAATGCCCTGACACTTGTTTACAAACCTCTCTTAAAACAAAAGTTCATTCAAGAAGGTATAGGAAATATGGTAAAATGCGAAGAAGGAAAAAAAAAAACCAAAACCTTGTTAATCCCACAACCTAGAACTCACTGCTGCTTGAATTCCTTCCCTGACCTCTGCTTGCACGGTGGGTACACGGCCTGTGTGTCCCCGACCTGTGGTCCAGTGGGACTGTGGGGAAACAGCAAAGTTCCTCAGCCTCTTCACGCCCGAGTCTTTCCCTTCCTCTCTCCCGCCGGCGCTCACTGAGTGCCCGTGCTGTGCAGGATACTGCACGGCTCCCAGGCCCCGGGGAACCGGGGCTTAGCACACAGGCCGTGCTTGGTTCTGAGGGACACTCACAGGTGACGAGGACACTGGGGTACTAGCTGCCCCTGGCGGGGTTCCAGGCCCTGCACTGAACGCTCTACCTCTAACAGATGCTTGCGACCGGTGAGGGACAGGCTCTGTGACATGGAGTCAAGTGCCCAGGCCACACGGTTGGGATGGGACTCATCATCCTGGAAGCACTGGGGGCACATGAAGGTTCAACTGAGGGGGAGAGGTGGCAGGAGAGGAGCTTGCAGGGCCCCTGGCTGCAGAGGCAGGTGGGTCCAGGGAGAGAACAGGCCTCAGGGCCTGCTCCAGAGCAGAACTGCTGGGCCTACAGGCACAGAGGCCAGGTGGAAGCATGGCTGGGTGGGGAGACGAGATGAGGCCCCTGGCTCTCAGGGTCTGTTGGCCTTGGGTCCTTCCCATCCAGGGCCTGCCATGAGGGGAGTGGGGGCATTAGAGGGGTGAACGCTGGCCGTGGCAGAATGAGGAGGCTGCCGGGTACAGCCAGGACAGAGGTTGGAGGAAGGAGGGCAAGAGTTGCGTGGGGCAGGCTGCCAGGTGGGGGCAGAGCCTGAGCTCTGGGTCTGCCCTGGTAGGGAGGGCCCTGGCTCAGCTGCTCATAGGTCACTGGGGGAGGCCTGGGAAGAGCTTGCAGGCATCCTGGGTCAGCAGGTGGCTGGCTGAGAGCTGGGCGCTGAGGTGCTGATGCCCTGCTCAGGGTGTGAGCACAGCTGTTCCTTACTGACCATCAAGGTGGGAGCAGGGGCATGAAAGACATGGCCTGGGACCCCGGAGCCTGTGGACTGCCCCCTTGCCTTGCGTTGGACTCAGCGACTCCCAGTGCCCTCAGATATACTCTGGCCTGGCTTGCCTCCCACACCTGGCTGCTGGCCTGCACCCCCCAGCCCCTGCTCCCCCAACTCAGCCCGCCCAGCCTGAGCCCCACCACCACCATCACCACCACCTCACCCACCAGGAGCCAGGTTGCTGTCCACCCTGTGGTGCTCCAGCCTGGGGCCTCTGCCTTGCTCTGCTCCCTGCTTATCTGCTTACTGCCAGGCCTGGCCAGCCTCCTCCTGGTGAATGTCCTGCCCTGAGAGAGAGCAGGAGTGGCCCAGCGCCCATGAGAGGTGGTGAGGGGGGATCACCCATACCCTGGCATGGGACCCCACCGTAAACCAAGGAGGAGCCAAGTCCCATTGATGCTGTGGCAGCTACAAGAGAGAGTGAGGGAGGTGGGGGGAGGACATCACAGCAGGATCGTCATATTGAATCCTAATGACCATCAGACCCAGAGACGGAGGCTCTGGGAGGGTGAGGTTGGCCGGGTCCAGTGGGCAGGGAGGGGCGGAAGGGCCCCGGACTCACTCCCTCGCTCTGAAGTCCTAGTGTGGCTCTGGGCACCCTTTCCTCAAGCACCAGGCTTCAGGCACACTGGCTCGCAGGAGGGGTGCGGGACATGGCTCCCAGCCCCATTTGTTCTGCCGTGGATTTGGGCACAACTCTGCAGAGTTCCGAGGAAGGGAGGGGGTTTGATTCCCTGTTCCCCAGGCTGCTTCCCGACGACGTCTGAGGTCTCCCTTTCCCACCCGGCCTGCGGTGGGAAGAGGCTCACCCTCTTCTCTGTGTTGGCAGGTGAAGGGCGGATGCCCAAGGCAGGGGGGCCGCAGGGAGCGCCCGCGGCCCCAGGGGCTGGCCTTCCAGGCGCCCTTAGCAGCACCGCCTCAGCAACCGGCAGCCAGACAGCAGCAGCCTAGGCAGACGCTAGAGTGCAACTGCCTACCGTCGGGAGGACAGGGGATGACTGCGGCATACTGGGCCCCACAGTGGCCTTCGCAGGTGGAGTGTCACTAGAGGGAGGGCCCGGCCTCCTCCTCGCAACAGGCGAGCGCCATGCCAGCTGGAGAAGAGGTGCTGGGGTAGGGGCTGCAGCGTGGCATGGCCTCGCCCCCCCACCCGCGCTGAGCGCTTTGAGGGCCGCAGGGCTCCGTCTGCCGGGCACACCCGGCCTGTGTCTCAGCGTCCCCTGCTCGGTGGCAACAGGGAAAGGCGCCCCGTCCCGTGCTCTGCATCTGGGCCCGCCGCTGCCGGACCATGGGATGTCGGCAAAGCTCAGAGGAGAAAGAGGCGGCGCGGCGGTCCCGGAGAATTGACCGCCATCTGCGCTCAGAGAGCCAGCGGCAGCGCCGCGAGATCAAGCTGCTCCTGCTGGGCACCAGCAACTCAGGCAAGAGCACCATTGTGAAGCAGATGAAGATCATCCACAGCGGGGGCTTCAACCTGGAGGCCTGCAAGGAGTACAAGCCCCTCATCATCTATAACGCCATCGACTCGCTGACCCGCATCATCCGCGCCCTGGCCGCCCTCAAGATCGACTTCCACAACCCGGACCGCGCCTACGACGCGGTCCAGCTCTTCGCGCTCACAGGCCCTGCCGAGAGCAAGGGCGAGATCACACCCGAGCTGCTGGGTGTCATGCGGCGGCTGTGGGCTGACCCCGGGGCGCAGGCCTGCTTCGGCCGCTCCAGTGAGTACCACCTGGAGGACAACGCCGCCTACTACCTGAACGACCTGGAGCGTATCGCCGCGCCCGACTACATCCCCACCGTCGAGGACATTCTGCGCTCCCGGGACATGACCACGGGCATCGTGGAGAACAAGTTCACCTTCAAGGAGCTCACCTTCAAGATGGTGGATGTGGGCGGGCAGAGGTCGGAGCGCAAAAAATGGATCCACTGTTTCGAGGGCGTCACAGCCATCATCTTCTGTGTGGAGCTTAGTGGCTACGACCTGAAACTCTACGAGGACAACCAGACGGTGAGTGTGCCGGGCTTTTCCTCTGCTTGTTCCTGCCCCCGCTGGCTCCTGGGAAGTGGGTGGGCTTGAGGGTATGGGCCGCCCAGGGCAGGAGAGGCTGTAGTCAGGAGGGGAGCCATGGTGGCTCCGGCGAGGTGCTGTCCTGGGAGTGCAGTGCGGAGGGTGCTAGGTATCGTGGGCGCTCTAGGACCTTGGGGTAGCACCTGCTGTCAGCTCTCTCAGTGGCCACCGTAGCATGGACAGGTCCCACTCTGACCTCGGTGCCCTGACAGGCCCTCAGGGCTCTGAATACCCTCTGAGGAACCACCACACCCTCGGGCTCCACCAGGTAGGGGTGCCCTCACCCAGCTGCTGACAAGGTGCTCTGAGACCCCAAGGTACCCAGGTGGCCCCTGCCTCAGTGCCATGAGCAGCCCACGCCCCCTGCCTGAAATACTCAGGGCACGGAGGGCCATCCCTCTGCTGTGTGGGGCCTGCTCCTCAGCCCCAAGAGCATGTTGCTTGGAGCCCAGGGGAGGGGCTTGGACACCTGGGTGTCAAGGAAGGCTCACTGAGGAGGAAGAAGGGGAAGCTGGGCCCTGTGAGGGGGTTTGTTTCAGGTGAGGTTGGGGTGCAGTCACGTGCGTTGGGGAGTAACCTTGAAGGCTGGGAGGGAGGTTGACAGCTCTGCAGGACAAGAGTGGGGACAAGGCCCAGGCCAGGCATCCAGTTGTTGGTCCATGTAGCAATTCAGTAAATACACAAAACTTCTACCAATCCCAGGCACTGTGCTGGGTCCTGGAACCTGCAGCCAGAGCCCCACAACCCAGGGATCTGGATCCTGGGAGTCTGGTGGTGACAGGGTTAAGAACTGTTTCTGAGGTTTAATCCCCAGGGGTTGGGTGGGTGTGGGGATTCTTTCAAGCCCTAAGCCTTGGCTAAGAACCCACTGTTTGGAGAAGGGGGCTCAAAGGCAGGTGGTGGGTGGAGGCCCCCGAGAGTGGATACAGTGCGGGGAGGTGCCAAGGGGCAGCCAGGGTTGGTGCTGAGCCAGTGAGGGCTCAAGGGGGAGCTGCTGGGCAGGAAAGGGAGCCAGACCCTTGGCAAGGAGGGGGTGGGCAACACGATGCAGGCTCAGCCAAGGCAAAAGGCCCAGTGCTCAAGGCACCGCGGAGTCCTTGGGTGCCCAGGAGTGGTGGTGGAGGCTGAGCAGCCAGACAGGATGGGGGTGCCCCGGGCTGCCCCACCTTGGCTGTCCTGCAGAGGAGGTTTTGTGCCAGGCAGGAGCACTGAGCAGAGACCTGGAATCTGCCCTTAAGAGGCCTCTGATCCTAGGAGTGGGGGGCGTGGGGGCAAACAGGGATCCATAAGTAGCTGTAAGTGGTATGGGACTGTGGGTGTCAGCGGCTTGGGGAGGCAGTAGTCTGGCAGGGGAGGGGGTGATGATGGCCATGGCGGGGGTCAGCCTCCAGGGTCCAAGGGACCAGGGCGATGGTCCTTCAGGAAGGGGCTTGGTCCTTCACTCAGTCTTTTTTAATGCAGGTAGTGGCTTTATTCTTTGGGTTCAGCTGGGAGTCTTAATTGAGCCTGTGGCCCCAAGAAAGCCTGTGGATGGCTGCAGGCTGTGGCCACCATGCTGGATGCCTGAGCGTTTTTCTGGATAGAAAGAGGGTCTGTGGCTTTTGTCAGGTTTTCAAGGAAGTCCAGCCTCTTGGAGGAGGGGAAAGAAACAGCTGCAGGTGGTCATGGAGACAGGAAGCAGGGCTCCCCTCATCTGCCCTGTGTGCATCCAGGGGTCTCTCCAGAGCCGGGCCTGGGCTGAGGATGCTGCATGCACAGGACAGGGCAAGCCTGCAGCTCCCAGCACTGTGTGGTTTCTAGGGGTTCTAGCTCCTCTTATTCTTCTGCCTGTACCCACTTCAGTACCATGTGTGGTTCTGGGCAGAGGGAACATCCCAGCCGACGGGCAAGGTCGGGCTCTTGGAAGAGGCATTGTTCTGAGCAGAGGGCTTGGGGCTGACCAGTCCATGATGCAAGGCCAGGGTCAGGTGCCCAGTTGAGGCCCCAGGACAGTGCCAGAGCAGATCCACCAGCCACACGGTGCTCCGTGCTCAGCTCTCCGGGCTTCTGCCTGTTTGTCCTAAGGCTGGTGATAGCCTGGGCTCTGGGGTCTTCCTGGGGCCTAGATCTCAGGGCTGCTTCATCTGTCATCTCCAGGGCAAGCATGGCAAGTTCCTTCAGCCCTGGGCCGGGCTCCCAGACCATCTGTTGGCAGGCTCTGCCGGCCAAGCCTGTGCCCACAGGTGTGGCAGGACGTGGGAGGCGGGATCCCTGGGCCCTGAGATGGTCCCGTGTCTCATGGAGGGATTTGGCTATCATCTCTGCTCTCTGAACCTGTCAGCTAGGAGGCGGCCCAAGTGTCCTCAAAGATGGGCCCAAGGCCAGGCCTTCTGCCCGAGGCCCCACCGGCTCTGCCTGGCCCATCCCCCACCTCCTCACTGCCTCTCTCCTCGCTGCTCTGGCCTTTGTGGGCTTGTTTCACTCACACGCTCTGCTGTCTCTGGCCTTAAATGCGTGACCACCCTGTCTCTGCCTGTCCCTGTCCTTCAGGTCTCATCTCAGGTGTCCCCTCCTTGAAAGGCCTTCCCTGACCCAGCGCCAGCACACCCCTCCATTGCAGCCTATCTGTACAAATGGGTCCCCACTCGTGTGCTAGTGAATGGCTGCCCAGGTGGGCTGGGTGGACAGACGGCTGGACAGGCAGCCCCACGCAGGCCCTCACATCTCTAGCCTACTCCCAGCCCTGTCCTTGGGGGGCACACAGCTGGCAGCCCTGGGCAGGGATAGCAAACCCCTGGCCTGGCTGGGGTGGGGTGGGGTGGTTTCTGGAAGGCCTGTATTTGCCCCCCTGGAGGCAGCCAGTCTCTGGAGCCGCTCAGGGCATTTTCTAAAAGGAGGGGCTAGCAGCCAGGCCTGCACCCCACCACTGCCGCCACCCTGGTCTCAGCAGGCCTGGGGAGGTGGTTGTTCCCCAGAAAAGGAAATTCTTCATGAGAAACTCAAGCGAGGCTGGAAATTCACTGGATTCCAAATAGTTGTGACCTTTCATGCTCTACCAGCAATATCTCAGGCTGGAAAACAAACAGGCTGCCGAGGAAAGACAATAGCCCCCGTGGTTCCTCCAGCCGGCTGGCTGCCGCGGTGGGCTGGCCGCCCAAGGCAGAGCCGGGCCAGGCAGAGAGCAGAGCCTGCCTCTGCTGGCGCCCACAGGCAGCTCCCGCCACTGCCACCACCGGCCTGGCTCTTCTGTGCTCCTGCCTTCCTCCTGCCCGGCCAAGGTGAATGCATCCGTCAGGGGCCGGACAGGGCTGCCCCCCATGCCTTCTTTTCAAGGGCCCTCCTGGGCCCCAGCAAAGGCAAGGCAGCCAAGACCCAGCCATGCTAATTTTTGCAGAAGCCAAGGGAGCCTGGGGGCCTGCCCAGTGCCAGGCTCTGGACGTGGCTTCTCAGAGCTCTTCTCTCCCACTTGGCTCTTGAGGCCTCATCTTCTCTCTGACAGTGACTGGCTGAGCCCCCCTGCCCCCATGCCTGGCAAACGAGCCACAGCCACCACCACTACCTCCCCCCCACCCCCCGCCTGCTGGCATCTGCGTCAGCACGTTGCCAAGGGTAACGTCAGGATCTCTAGGCTCCTGGGCGTGGAGGGCTGTGGAGGGCTGCAGCGAGCGCAGGGCAGCACCTGGGCAGGGGGAGGCAGATTCCGGGGCGTCCGTGGGCCATGGCAACGAGCAGACGCAAGGAGCCACGCCCAGCCTTCATAATGATTCCCCGCCCTGATCCTGGAAGGATTTAATGGGTCCTCGGGCCTGCCTGGGGCCCCCGTCCCCCTGTACAGCCCTGGCAGGCACCTGGGGGCTCCAGAGTGTGGTGGGGCCTCTACTGTCCCCACATGGGGCCCCCTCAGAGAGCACAAGAGGCTAGAGCACAGCTCAGGGACGTGTCACCTGACCGATCCTGTGGGGCGGCGGTGGCAGCTGTGCCTGTTGTCCCAGTCATGGGTGGGGGGACAGGTGGGGGTGCCCAGGCTTGGGACAAGTCATAGTCCCTCCCTGAGCCACACCTGCTGCCTGGGGCCAAGCCAGGGCTCCCTGCCTCTGGCCCGCCTTTTGTGGGAACGCCACTTCCTGGCAGCTCGGCCTTCCTTCTGGGCCTGTCCCGTGGCCTCTTCCAGGAGTAAAGAACGATAGGGCTTTAAACTCAGAGACTCGGCCATGGCCCCACTCAGGCACAGAGGCCATGCTGGCTAGCCACGCGTCCCACCATGACAGCCCCGAGAGGCTGTATGCCCAAGGCCCCGCCGCGGGTTCCTCGCTCAGCCACCATCACAGGGGGCTCTGCCCCCTCCCCTTTAGTGCCCCACCAGGGGGGGACCCAACACCCTGCTGGGAACCCCCAGAAGGCACAGGGGGGATGGGCATTTGCCCCCCCCAACCTCTGCCCCCTGCAGATCTGCTAGTGGACTCTGCAGCTGCTTAAGTGTAGAAGGATTCTTCAGAAAAGACAGATGAAAAGACCCAGGTATAAAGCGTCAGAGTGCTCTCACAAGAAAACCCACAGGGAGCTCACCAGTTGCCCGTTTTCCGGTGGAGCTGTTGGTGTTCCCGGCCCTGTAGAGGGCCTGTTGTGCCCCTGCTGTGCACGTGCTGTGTACCTGCTCTGCAGATGCAAAGCCTGGACTGGAGGCCAGATGCTGAGGTGAACCCGACTTTCCCAACACAAGGAGCTGTTTGGCGGGGGGGGGGGGGGGGCCATACCCAGCATGGTTGCGGTGTCATTTCTACAAACCTCATGCTGCCTGGGGACACCTGCCCCCTCCTTCAGAACCTGGCAGGGAGAAGTTCCCAGGGGTGTCCCCGGCTTTGCTTTCATGCAGGGACCAACTGTGGCCACAGCAAGGTGTGGTCTGGGCCACAGCAAGGCTCACTGGGGGAGGCCTGGTGTCCCCACGGCTTATCCAACAGATACCGGGCTGACATGTGTTGAGGAGGGTCCCTGGGGTGATGGGTAGGGCATGAGGACATGCCCTTGAGGGGGTCAAGTTCTGCAGGTGGCAGGTGCTACATAACCAGACTCCAGACTGGTTGTCACCTCTGCCCAGCCCTGGCCAGTGGCCCCTCCTCATCCTGGGACCCTCAGCCTCCAGGGGAGCTGACCTCTGGACAGCTCCCACCACACCATGAGGCCAGGCCCAAAGCCCCGTCATCCACCCAGTCTCTATGGCATGTGCCGTGGGCACAGGACTGGCACACAGCAGTGCTTAGCTGACTGGACTGGGCGGGAAGCCTGCAGGCTGGGGAAGAGCCAGAGGTCAGGGCCCTGTCTTCTGGGTGCGCAGCCGCTGGGACACTCAGCCCTTCTGGGGAGCCCCTGAAAGTACCGGGCCCTAAGGGGGGGGGCATGTGCAGTGTGCCCCAGAGGGAGGGGGCTGCTCAAAAGTGTCCTACAAACTGTGTACCCACATCCTAGCACTGCTTTGTCATTCAGCCCTAAAGGGAGCTTGTTATTTAGTGCTTTACAAATGGCATGGTGTCATGAAATGGCCTGTTGAAGGTGATGCATCGGATTCAGTAAGACAGGCTTTTACCTATGGTTAGCAGAGCTGGTGATCACGGAGCTGGGCCAAAGGAGGTGATCAGAACGGGCAACTGCCAGATGTGGGTGATACCCCAACTTAGATTTGGAAGGGATCTCACATGTCCTTTAGTGTCCTAACCAGCCAGCTTTGCAAATGGGGACACTGGAGCCTAGAGATCATGTATCACGTGTCCCAGGGCTGAGTCTGGCTCTCAGGGGATGGGGAGCTGGGATCCTCCCTCAGGGATTCCAGAGCATCCTGTAGGTACAGGGGTGCTGAGAGCCTTGGGGCATGAACTGCTTTCCCCCATGGGGCTCAGGAGACATGGGAGGCCGTCAGGGCTGGCACTGTCAGCCCTCGCCCCCTCAGTGGCAGGACCCCAGGCAGCCTGAGCAGAGCACCGCCCCACTCTGCCTCCTGCTTCTGACCCGGACGAGGACATAGATGCAGGAATTATGCCATCGGGACTTGGGACAGTGTGGGAAGGCATGCCATCGACATGCATGGAGGTCCCCGCCTTCCCCACCCCCCACCCCCACCCCAGCACGGGTCTCCCTGAGCCTCTCCTTCCAATCTCATGATGTGCCAGGGCCACATCCAATTTGTTGCAACCTCCACAAATCGTGGATGACCCTGGGACATCAGAGACCCCCTGGACCAGAGCCAGGAGGCAGGGCCCAGCTGGCAGAGGGGCCTGGGTTCCTTGGAGTGGACAGTCCCAGGCACAGATCTGAGCTGCTCTGTAGAGGCGAAGGCACTAAGAGGGCCAGGCCATGACAGTCCCTCCTGCAGCAGGTACAGCAGGCACGGGGCTCAGCTGGCCACACACTCTCCCCAGCGGCGTCCCCTTTACAGCTTAGACCAGCTCTTTCTCTCTGTGGTTGGCTGCAAGGGGGACGGGCACACATGCACTCACAACTGGATTGCTGTCGGCCCGGAGGTGCTGTCAGTAATGGTGAATGGTCCCCCCCCCACCGCCGCCACCTCCATATGGGCTCCAAGGTCCCTTGCTCTGCGGCCCAGCCCTTGTCCTAGCCCTAACAGGACGAAGGCCACCTGGTTCCTACCTCAATGGACCCTGGCCGTGAGCCCATGGCCACCACTCAGTGACTGGGGCCAGTGGCGATGGGTATTTGCTCCCCCAGGGCCCTGGGCTTCATGTGAGTCCCCACGGGGTGTCTGCGCCAGTGGGTGAGGGGGGCAAGGGCAGAGTGGAGGGAGGGTAGAGAAGGCAGCGGCCATCAGCCATCACTCCCCCGCAGCACAGCCTGATGCCTGTATGTGGCCCCTGGCACTTGCCAACTGATAGTTCAGTGCCTTGGGCTGAGACCTCCTTCCCTCTGTTCCCAGGGAGACATGCAGCCACTGAGATCACTGTCTTAGCGCTTTCCTCGATTCTGCCTTCTCTGTTGTTCTGGACGCTTCCAACGGCTCCCATTTCCTGTCTACCTCTGTGCTTGACTCCTTGCCCTGAGTAAGTCCTCCGTCAGAGGACTTCTGCCAAACAGAAGGATGAGGCTGGGCCCTGGGCTCGGGCCCGCCTGCTGCTCAGCATGACCAGCCCCTCCATCCCAGCTCCACGCTGCCTAGTGGAGCTTCGGGATCCTAATTCTGCCTTCTTCTCTTTTATCTCCACCTCCTCGTCCTTGTGGACCTAGCGCTGCATTGAGCACCTCAGCCACCCTTCCGTGATGGTCACCTCCTGCTGTTTCACTAGAGGCCCCTTCCCCCCGCCCAAGGCACAGGCTGTCACTAAGCCCAGCCGGGACACCATCCCCATCGCTTGCCTCTTCCCCCATGACAGACTTTGCCACGCGCTTCGGCAGAATCTGCATGGGGACGTCCACAGTGTTCCTCGGACCTCTGAGCCTGGTGGCCCTACCCCAAACAGGAGGTCAACCAGCTTGGGCTCCGGTGTGGGCCTTCCTCAGAGACAAGTTGGGGTCAGCCTCTTGCCCTAGTAATGATCAGCCTTGAGGGAGGGAAGCAAGCAGGAGCTCTCTGCACCGTGCTGGCAGAGCCGGCCCTCCACCTGCCTAAGGGGGAGCCCAAAGCCAGGTGAGCCTCCCTCTCTGCACACCAGCCTGCTGGAGGGCTACAGCTGGCTGGGACCAGCTCACAAGTGCCAGTTTTTCCATTTTTAGGAACTCTGTGAGCTGTTTGACCTCATGTTGGCGGCTTAAAATCATCCAGGCGAGAGTATTCACACCACAGAAATTGGCAGATGCTACAGATCAGCCCCCTCCCAGCTGGCGGTTAAACATTCAGCAACCTACTGCAGCCAGTGACCCCAAACCCTAGCCAGGAGGGCCTGCACCAGGGCAGGCTCACTGAGAGGTGAATTACACGATTCGCTGTCTGCATCTTTTTGAAGAGCTGGGCAGCGACCCTCTTTCTCAGACTCAGCAATTCCCCGCTCTGGCCCTATGACCGCAGGTGTTACTTCTGTTCACGTTCATCCCGTTTGAGAACAGTAATTCGCCAGAGTGGCTCCACGCTCGTCCCGGTTCCCCCCCCCCCCCACTCTCCCCAGGCAGATTTATGAGAAGCCTTTCTGCGCAGAGAAGCCGACTCGGAGCTGGGTAGTTTTGCTTTCTCTCTTTGTCAGCACGTTAGCAGACTAACATGAGACCATCTGCTCAAGCTCAGGCCCATCCTGTGTTGTTCTCCACCTGAGAGGACAAGCCCTTGGGATACTCATTCAGGAAGCATTTCTTACACACCTCCTGTGTGCAGCGAGCTCACCGTCTAGGCACAGAAATGATCATGCCCCTTCCTCCCATGTGGTCAGATGAGATGGGCATCACGAAGCCCCTGAAGGGCTGGGGAGGCTCTGCCAGCACCCACTTGCACTGGCCCTGTGCTCACTGTGGCCAGCTTCAGGGCACCCCTGTGAAGCAGCTGCTGGGGTTTAGAGAAGCCGGGAGGGCCTGCTTTGCCCCAGAGACCAGCTTGTAGGAGAGAAGGGGGGCCCAGGCATCAGGGGCCTGGGTGAATTAGGATGAAGGTGGGAGTAATGATCTGTACTCAACGTGGACCTTGCAGAATCCAGCCTGGCTGTGGGGGCTGTGGGAGCAGCCAGCAAAGGCAGGACCGAGGGGCTCTTGGGGGATGGGGGGTGGAGAGCTAGGGCCCTGGCCGCCCTACAGAAGGGAAAAGGCTCCGGGTGCTGCATCCTGTCCTCAGCAGTCTGAGGTAGACATCGATGCCTGCACACCCTGGGGTGGTGGAACCGGGGTTCGCTGGGGCAGCTGAGTCTCCTGCCGTCTGTGTGCTTCCCCCTGTGCCATCTGATCTGCTCTAGAGGATGCCCCTTCCGCTGACTCAGAACATCTCCATTCTGTGCTTACCAGGAGCTTCACGGTAGAACTTGCCAGCCTGCATCCCACTCGGCCACCCAGCCAGTGGGATAATTCATTTCCCCAGCACATTAGTTCTGTTCCTTGCGCACACATCAGAACAGCTCTGGGTTTTAAGACACGGATTATTATTGATTTAAGGGATTTCTATAATCCAGGAACTGAAAAACAACTTGTCCACTTACCAAGAACAGACTGCAAGGAGGAGACTAAGAGCAGTGCGGGCCAAGCTGACTTGGGGACCCTCGGTAACTGGCATAGATGGGGACGTTGGAGGTCTACCATCCAAGGGAGTCCCACAACGGCCCTGAACACCAGAAATGCTTCTGTGCTAACAGGTTGCGGGTGGGAGGGCGCCAGAGAGCCCACTGGCTCTGACGGTCTAGAGTTTCTGGGGAGATTGGAGTAACAGCTGGGGGGAGGGACGGGGCTGTGGGCATCTGAGGGGGACACTGAGGATGGAGCGAAAGGCACCCCCACTCCCTGTGCATGGCTCCCGACTGGGCACGTGTCTTCAGACCCAGAGAACAAGCTCTGGCTGGCCCGAGAGCCTGGGCTGCAGTGCCTCCCCCCCCCCCCCGCCCAGTCCTGCCTTCCTCACCCCCAGTTGGCATCTCCCTGGCTCATGCACTTTCTCTAATTTCATTAATAAAACCACAGTCAGCCAAAGGCCCTGGGCTGACTGAAGCAACCTTTAGTTCTTGGATGGCTTCCCACCCCTGGGCCAGCAGGAAAGGCACTGAGGGGAGCCTTCTCCTCCGTGGCTCTTTATTCAGTATTCAGTCAGGCTCCCAGGCACACCCCCTGTGGCTCCTCTCTTAGCCTTGTCTGCCCAAGGACAGGACCCCAGGAGGCGAGAGGTAGCAGTACCTGGCCACATGTGGCCCCTCGTCCTGTGCAGCCTCCGCTTGGATGAGCGGATCCAGTCTTGGCTTCCTCATCTGTAAAGTGGGACAGTGCCTCCGCTCAAGGACAGGACATAGTTTTGATGATCTCTGCGTTTACCTGTGTCTGTGCTTGGCGCCCGCGGGGCCTGGAACTGTGGGACACGTGCTCTGATGGAGGAGAGTACAGGTGTTGGGAGTTTAGCCCCGGGGCAGCTCAGCAGGACCGTGAACCTCTCCCAGCCCCCCCGGCCTCACCTGTGACCCTCCCTGGTGTGGGTGACAGGGGAGGCGGTGTGGGGAATCAGCACAGGCCTATTAGGAACATGGTAGCCTCCTGCCATTTCATTTTCCTCTTACAAGAGATAGCCATGAGCTCCCCTGGACTAGCACGTGGGCTGAGCCTGCACACAGCTGAGGTCCCCCAAGGCCAAGGTCAGCCCACCACAGAGCAGGCTGGGCCACGGGGAGCCTACTGATAGCCATCCTGCCCACCCCACCCCCCTTAGTCCCACACATGCCTCCCAGAGCCAGGCTGCAAGTGCGCCCCAGGATATGACATGACCTCACAGAAGCATCAGGATGAGGGCGGTGCTGGACGGGCCTTTCACAGTCTGCTCTGACGCTCAGACACTCTGGGTTTTTGTAGCCTGGCTGACCAGGAGACCTGGCATAGGGCTCTCAGAGCAAAGGCACTGGGGCACTGCCAGGCCCGGGTCAGGACATGTTCCCCCCGGGGGCATCCCAGTCCCCCAGCTACAGTGGTATGGGGAGGGCAGGACGTTGTCTCTTCTGGTCAGCAAGGAGCCTGTGGCAGGCAGAGGCCTGATGACCCCCCAGGGCTGTCCACTGTGCGAGTCCAGCCTCTGGCACGCCCTTCCCCCAGATCTTGTCCCTGCTCCTGCCTGGCACTCTGTCTGCAGGCAGAGCTGCTGGGGCTCTGTAGCCCCACAACCCAGACTGTCCTGCCTACCTGTGGCCTGGCCTGGGCATCACCCTGAGCCACCCCAAGCTCTCCCCCAACACTGCCTATCTGGGACAATGCGCTGGCACGGGCCTAGTGAAGCAGGTGGGGACAGGTAGAGGCGGTCACGGTGTTTGGGGGCCCTCGCAGGAGGCAGTGACTCCTGAGCTGCACATCCCGAGGACCAAGGCTGTCTCCCAAGTAAAGACGAGGGCTTGAGGCCAGAAATGGGGCCCTTCCCACTTTGTCTCACCTCCCTGCCTTGCCTGTGAACAGGCTGAGAGGCTGGGGCAGAGCTGGCCAGGGCGAGCACCAGGAGAGCACTGTCTGCTGCTGAGAACCTAGCAAGGTGTGGGGTGTGTCAATGACAGTAACAGCATCCTGGGCAGGATGAAGCCAGCCGCCACGGCCTTGGGCAAATGCAGTGCCGGGCACTGGGCCAGCAACAGTCATTCCCAGGCTTGGAGATCCCTGTCCTGGCAGTGCCTGGGATCCATGGGGGTCCCACGGCCTGCAGAACACCCTAAATCACATCCCGCTTGTGTGGCTGCACCAGCACACACGTGGGCAGTCCTTCCTTAGGAGAGGCTCTGCCACTGCTCAGATTCTCACCAGGGCTGACACCCCAGAAGATTGCACTAGCCCTAGCTCCCTTCACCCCCCTGCAGATGGAGAAGCCAGGGTGAGGGCAGTAACGGCCCACAGGCAAAGGTCCCCCATAAAGATATCTGCCCCCCGCCACCCCTGCCGCTGCCCTGTCCCCCGCTTCCCATGTCCCTGCAGGAACTGACTGCCAGTGCTTTCAGCGGCCTTCGCTGCTGGAGGTGGGGCCCGGGGCTATGCCCGGGAGTACAGAAGAATGCTCCTTCCTGAACAGGGTCAGGCAAGGCTGTTAGGCTAGTGGGTTCCAGGGGGTCCCCCGGAGCTGAAAATACAGAGACTTTTTTGCACTGCAGTTTCCTCCCTCGGTGACAGGGATGGTCTGCAAGCGCCAGGCCAGGCCTGTAATCTGTGTTGCCAGCTTCCAGTCTGCACGCACCTGTGTCCTGCTGTTTGCTAATTTCCCGTCAGTGACTGACAGCAGGGGGACTTGGATCAAGCTGACAAGATTTAACACAAAAACAAATAGGAAACAGTTCTCATTTCAGCCAAAGCAAAAATGGATTGAAAGAAGCCTTCCTCCCTGAGGCGGTGGGGGGAGGGGGCGGGCAGGGCCACAGCCTAGACCCCAGCCAACCCGGCCAGTGGCCTGCTGGGTGGCGCAGGGACCCCTGCCCTCTCTGGGCCTGCGCATGAGGCAGGGGAGCAGAGCATGGGAGCTCCGGGCCCTTTCCGAGCAGATGCTTCCCACGTTGTCCTGAGAATTGGCTGCCCTGAGCTAAGAGTCGTTTCTCATACCTAAGCTAACTCCTCAAGTGACAGGACACTCCTCACCCATGTCGCACTAACCCCGAGGCTCTGCCTCCCCAGGGCTCTGCCGATACTTGTGGGAGTGAGATGGTCCTTTCTGTCTTTAAGATCCTGTACATCATTGATTCTGAGGTTCAGTGAGAGCAGAAAGCAAACCAAGTGATGTGTGTATTTGGGGTGCGGGTGTCCTGGTTGGCCCACTCAGAAACCCAGGGGGCAGCTCAGTCAGCTGGGGCCCCAGGGGTGTTGTGTGGCCTGGGCTGCCCAGGTCCAGGCCCCTTGTCCCTTGTGCAGCTCCTGAGGAGTCTGGGCAGTCCACGGGGCTGGGGCACAGCATTAGCCCAGAGCTCGGATAGCTGTGTGGGCTGTGGTTGGCCACAGGAGAAATGGGAGGAGGCGAGCTGGAGTGACCACACTTGTATTGAGGTGCCCTGGTTCTCAGCCCTGTGCCAGGCACCGTGGGAGAGTCGGTGGTACGCAGGCCTCAGCCCTTCCTCCCCAGGGGTTGACATCCAGGTGGGGAGACAAGGGCAGGACAGAGGACAGAGACTAGACCCCCAGATGCAGTCATGGGGCGCTGCGCGCACACCTCTAAGCCCACGCAAACCTGAGGCGCCCACCACACAGACGAGCGAGCTCAGGTTCTAAGAACAGGTTCCCCAGGTGGCCCAGCTCATCCCTCTGTCACCTTCTAAGGAGGATCCTTGGCTCTCCCCTGCCGGGGGGGGGGGGTTGAGATGCTCCCACCCTTGCTATTACTTTGGGTCCCCTTAGTCCCCCTCCATGTACACATGGGGAAGCCAGGGACCAGCAAACAGAATGGCCCACGGAGGGTGCGTGCAGGCTGCGTGGAAGGCATCAGAGGCAGGTGGTCCAAAGCTAAACTGCTGGGTGAGGCAGGAAGTAGCTCTTCCCTGTTTCTGGCAGGTTCGGAGGGGTTTAGGCTATTAGGACCCGAGTTTCAGCTTTATCAGCAGCCTGTTATCTTGTTTAAACAGACTTTGCTGTTTAAAGTGGCGGGCCTAGCCAGTGCTGTTACTACGAGCGTTGCAGTTGTCACTGGATTGGGGGGCAAGGGGAGAGGCAAGCAGTGACTCTGACTTCTGCGCAGGTTGGAGCACACCCCCACCCCAGGGAGGCCCCTTCTGTGGCTGGCCTGAGGCCTGCAGGGCTGAGCACTTTAACATGGGCCTCTCCTGGCCCCTCCGTCCGCTTCCCTCCCTGCCTAGGCGTGCAGCAAGCAGGACCCTGGGGCAGGAGGGACCGGGGAAAGAAAAGGAGAGGAGAAGGTGGTGGGAAGGTCAAGGGCCCCGTGAAAACCTGGGACTGTCCAAGGGCACTCATGAGGTGTGCCGCCCTCAGTTGCTAATCTTTCTGTGCCACATGCTAATCTCCACTCTAGCAGGGAGTCCTGTGGCCTCAGGGCTGTTAGTCTGCAGGTGGCCCCAGAGGCTGGGGGTGGTGGAAGCAGGAACCAGGCAGCCCCACCCCACATGGCGTGGACAGGAACATACCCATGGAGTTGGGGCCTGGGGCCTCTACACAAAACCCCCCGGGGGCTGGCCACGAGGGACGGAAACAGGAAAATAAAACCCAAGACTGCATCCACCAAGACACAGGATCAGGTAGTTTCTGATCGTTTTTAAAGCTGGAAGAGCTCCCGCTTATCAAACGCCTCTTCAGCTCGTTTTGCCAGATTGATCCACTGAGCGACGGAGCTGAAGTGAGAAAGAACACAGGCCAACTGTCAGTGAAAGACCAGGGAGGGAGGCCTGGCCCTGCTATCTTCGATGGCCCCTGCTGGGAGCAGTGTGAGGCTCGCAGGCCACCTGTGGGACGGGCCCAGGGCAGTGGACCTGTGCGGGAGGGCGGGGCAGGGGCCTTGGGCGCCCGTGGCTCCTCCCACCCCACCGTGGCTCCCCCCCACACACGGCTGCCACACCGAACGATTGCCCACAGCGTGCGCCATCTGGCCTTGCTGCCGTCACCCCGCGATCGGCAGACCGCCGTGGCTGGGTGCTGGAGAGACCAGTGCCCCTGACAGACGGGGCACTGTGCTCACAGCAGATGATGAGCAATGGCAAGAACAGGGTCCGATGGTGCTTGAAGCTGTGTGGCAAATTAACAGACGGTTGAGGTCGTGCTTCAGGTGGGGGGTCAGGGAAGGCATTGGAGAGCTGACACTCTCTGTGGGAACCCCAGGGAAGGAACAGCACAGCGGTGTGCGCGGCCCTCAAGCAGGGAGGGGAAGGATGAGTCGGGGAGCTGGGGGAAAGCGGGGTATCATCTTCTGTGATAGAAGCGACTGGAAAGGCTAGGTTTTGTTATGGCAGGGTCATGGGGAGAGAGCCCCAGAGCAGAAAGCCGGGAGATGGTCTGGCAAGAGATGAACGGGGGAGCGCTGGGAAGGAGAGGTTCCAGGTGCGTCTGGAGGTACCATCAATGGGACGGGGTGCAGGCAGAGCCCACAGCCTAACACGGGGCCCTCTGCACGCCAGAGCCACCCCACCCCCACCCGCAGCCTCAGCTAGGGTTGTGCCCACAGCCTGGGGTGCCTCTTCCTCTGGTGGCAGAAGTCAGCTCATTCATCAGTGCCCAGCCCAGACGTGGCCCCTCCTTCCATGCCGCCTGCCCTCCAGCTTGGACAGTTAGTGGCATATGTGTCCTTCCCCTAGGGGGACTCCGTTCTCATAAGCCAGGACTGCTCCTTGCTCTTCTTTGTCTGTCCCTCGAGGCAGGAGTGCGCACCACACTCAGTAGGAGCTTAAGGTGTAGCCAAGTGACCAACTGGGGTCCAGAGAAAAGGGACTAGAAGGGCAGCCAAAGCAGCGGGCAGAGGTTGGGCCTGTATCTCAGTGCTGCACCCAGTGGTGCTCAGTGAGTGGGATGCTGGGCCTCCAGCTTCCTCACATTATTGCCTGTTGACCACATTTCTATTGTGACTCATTGCATGGTAGCCGAAAATAACTGCTGTCTCCTGGCTAGCAGGACCCGAGGCCGTCCAGTAAAGTTCAAGGAGAACCAAGGCAGGCCTCCATGGGCCTGGCCACGCAGTGGGTGGGCAGCCCTGCTGGAGCAGACGGGGTCTGAGGGCTCCTCACCCAGGCCCCCACCCTATAGGGTTGCTTGCTGCATTGCTAAGGGATCAGCCACTGACACTTCCAGACTGTCCCACACATGCCACCCAGGGAGCCCGAAAGCCGAAAGGAGCCAGAGAGAAAAGGGGGTCGGATGCTGATCGGAGTGGACATCTGACCAAGGGTAGCCAGGGCCTACACCGGGGAGGCCACGAGAACAGAGTGGGATAGGAAAGCATGGAGTGGGAGGGTGGGGGGTTGCTGAGGAGAGGAAGCCCCTGGTGGCCGTGACCGATGGAGGGGAGGGAGGGGCACGAGCTGCTGTCCCTATGTGTGGACAAGGCTGTGTCCATCTGTCTCGGCCTGGGCATCCTGAGGGCTTACGCACAGCTACAGGGCCAGCTCAGCTCCATGGCCTCGAGGGCCTAGGTTTGGGGGATGGGCAGCTGACCTGGGCCTGGGCAGCAGTGGGCAGCAGGGGCTGTCCTGAGGGAGAATGCTGCTCGCCCCAGAGGCCCTGAATGCCCGGGAGGAGGGGAGGGTGAGCGACAGTGCTTCCTGGCTCACCCAGGTTGCTCTGGTGGCTCTCCTCTATGTAGTGTCCCTGCAGATTGGCTCCAGGGACGGTCAGGGGCTCATTGATTCATTAGCCTCATTAATCCAGTCCTCCAGTCTGACAAGGCAGCGTTTAGGTTTGCGGGAGGAAGAAGTGGGAAATGCTAACCAGAATGGTCTGGAAGTGACCCCAGTCATCCAGCTCTGTCCCCAGATGTGTCCCCCTTTCCTGAGGCCAATAGCGGGGCAGGGGGCGATGACCAGGCCTGGGTGCCTGTGGTGGTCTGGGCCTCTCCTTGTGGGGGTGGGGTAGGCCTGGCAGCCAGGCCTAGGCAGGCTAGGCAAACCCTCTGAGCCCCAGTTTCTATATCTGTAAAATGGGACTATTGGGAGGATCCCCTTACAGCCTCTTTTCTGCGATGAACAGAGCTGGACATCTGGGCATCATGGTAGCCTCCACACGAAGGAAGAAACAAGGGCGCAGAGCCACCAGGGGCAGCTGTAGGGGCTAACACAGCCACAGGCGAACACTGCCGGCACCTAACCTCCGCTCCCATCGGGAGGCCCCCTCCACCCAGGGGTGCTTCAGCCAGGAGCGGGTCACTGGAAGGACCTCCCCTCTTCCCTGCCCACTACGCTATCCCGCAGGAAGAGTGGGGTCCCCTCAACTCCCAGAGACCCTCCCGTGCCTCCCCCCAACACGTGGGTAGCTATGGACAACGTTTCTCAGGCCAGGCAGCCAGGGCCAGGGCTGTGTGCCCCTGTGAAGGGACACCTGGCCCAGCTCAAGATCAGCAGCCTCCTCCTGCCCTCGGTCTGTGTTGCTGTGTGAGGCTCCGAGGGTGGGGGCTTTCTCCTCAGTTGTCATGGCAACAGCAGTGAGTCTGCTGAGCATCTGAGTACGCAGCTCAACAGAGGGAGGGGAGCAGCCACCCTGGGTCGCAGCTGTGATGACAGACTCTCAGCAGCTCAGCATTTGGGAGGACCCGAGGGGCTGCCATGCTCCTCAGCCCCGTGAGCACAGAGAGCAACTCAGAGCCCCTCCTTGCCCGCTGTCTCCCTGTGGGTGGTTGGGCCATAATGACATTGGCCCTCTCGTCTGCACAGGATCATGGTGATTTCCATCCAGGCCTGGGTGAGCTAAGCACACAGGTCCTGCCCTGCAGGAGACACTCCCAATGAGGGGACACATACCGTGGGGCAGGTGAAGGGGGTGGAGAAACATGAATTCCAGCAATCGACAGCCTTGAGCTGGGGCCGCCCGGGGAGCCCCGAGCATGCTGTCCCCATCCCGTGCAGGCCTGAGCCGACAGGACTCCGGCCTCCTCCACCTGCTCCGCGCTGGGCCTCTGCCAAGGAGCAGCCGTGCTGCCTCTCTGTGTGGTTTTTGTCTGTGTGCCCATCCCTTTCTTCTACCATCTCCTCCCAAATGCGTCCCAAGCAGGGGAGTGTGTACAGTGGCCTCCCCCTCCGGCTCAAAAGGGGAGTGGCAGAGCCCGGGAGAGCCTGCCCTGGAACACAGCCATCTGTCCAAGGGTCAGGGGCGCAGCCACAAATCTCTAGGCTCCGGCCACGCAAGGCAAGGCAAGCTCAGCCCAGCAGCCAAGGGAGACCCCAGAAAGCCCAGGCACTGCCTGCCGTCTGCGTGGGTTGTGGTGGGGCGTGGGGACAGGCAGCAGGCTGGCAGGAGATGCTTCTCTGCAGAGGTGAATGGTGAAGGGTGTCCTGGAGCCCAAGAAGGCTGTTTGACCACAGGTCCTCACTGTTGGCCATAGCTCCTCTGAAAGGAGAGCCGAGTAGCCTAATGTTGACCCAAGAGCATCTCTGGGACGGTAGTGCCAGGCCTGTGCCCAGATGAGGCTCTGCTGGTCCTAGCACCCTTCTGGCGCCAGGATCCCACCCTGTCTCCCGCTCCTCACAGTCCCTGTCCCTCCTCCACTACCCCTAGGGATAGCCCCCAAGGCACAGTGGGAGGGGGCCTCTCGCCCGGTCTGGGGCTCCTGCTCTGCTTCTTGCCACCACCACCCTGTTCCCATGGGAGCCCTCCTGTCTGCACTCCTCCACCTGCGGGTAGACACAGGCCAGGGTCTTGTGGCTCTGAGCTCCCTTGGACAAGCTGGAGCCCAAAAGAGAACTGAACCCTGGGAGGATGAGGACCCTCAGTGGACTGACTAGGGAAGCAAAGGGCTTTGAGCCACCGGGCACAGCCTGCGGTCTGGGCCCAGCCTAGCCTCCTGCTCCCAGAGCCTTGGGCTGGGGCACCCCACGACCAGCCTCCAGTGGTCTTTCGTGGCCACCCGGCAGGGCCACCTGAACACCCTCAAGCCATCCTAGACTTCTCTGCAGCTGCACATGAAGAGAAACACACACATACTCCTCTGAGAAACACACACATACTCCTCTCTCACCCCCAAAGACCTGCCCCCCGCCCCCCACTTCTTTGGAGACAAAGAATCAGCTGTTTGCCTGAGTGACTGACACCATCCTCGGAGTGATTTTACTCTGCAGGCACAACCCTGTCTGTCTTTACACCAGTCCACAGCTGCAAACGTGTCTAACACAGGTCCCGCCCACCCCACGCTCCTTCCTGCCACGAACTCAGGGCACAGGTCTAAGGGTGGGGCCCACTCGCCCTCTTCCCGCTGGAGAAGTCTGGGGACACCAAAGCCAACTTCGCCTTAGTAGGGCTCAGGATGGGCCAGGGAAGTCTTGGAGGCTCCTCCCACCTACCAGGCCCAGAGCACAGGATCCTGTGGGGGGGGAGGGGCAGTTGGGCACTGCACTGAGGGTGGGCACCAGACTGCCCACTGGGACATGCCATTCACTGGGTCAGCACTCCCCCAACCCCTCAGACCACACCCTGCCAGCTGACGGGCAGCCCCCAACCTTGGTGCCCCCCAAGCTTCCACCACAGAGGGAGTCCATGGGGGCTGGACGCTTGGCTGTTGGGTGAAGGGTGCCAGTTTTGATGTCCAGCCCCAAATGAAACCTCCCCTTTGGCCCATCCAGCCATGATGCTGCCAGGCAGCCTCATTGCCCTGGTCCCGCTCTCAGCGCCCTTGGAACCTGGCACTCTGCTGCCCGGGGCCAGGCCCAGTGGCTCAGCTACGGGGTGGGCCGCATCGGGGCCAGCTCCATCCATGGTGAATGGAACTCATTCATGTGCACAGCCCAGCCTCCCAGCCCTACTTCCACTGTGAAAAGCTGAATTCACAGTTCCCATGAACAAACACTCCAGGCTTTTCTACAATGGATAGACTTGAGCTTTCCAGGTTATAACAAAACTGAGACCTCATCCTAGAGACGAGGAAACTGAGTCCCAGGACAGGGCAGAGCCTCCCCGGGCTCTGGAGCCCCAGCTGAACGAGTGCCAGGCCCTGGCCCCCCGCTGCATCCCCTCCACCACCCCTACCAGCTTGCCCACACTGCAGCTCTGTGCCTTTGCTGATCTTTACTCCAGTGCCTTTCCCTGCCCTACCCCCCCATAAGGCCCAGTAGAGATGCCCCCTCCTCCAGGAAGCCTCCTCTTTTATCTCAGTCATACCCATGATGGCCGCTCGCAGCCTGGGCTTGGGGACTGAGATTTCCCTGAATGTCACGCTTTAGTCCTCAGCCACCCTGTGAGGAGGCACACTAACAGACTTCATTTTACAGGTGGGGAAACTGGGGCTCGGGACAGCTAAGAGCTGGTGACTGGCAGATCAAGGGTTCTGACCCTCGTTGGCCACTCCACAGCCACCACACCACGTTCATTTCATCCTGCCCAGGACTGGCTCATTGAGAACAGGGCTGTTGGCTCACCTCTCCATCTCCCTTATGCTTAGAACAGCATCTTATGCAGAAGGGCCCCTGGAGAGGGTCTACCAGGAAACTAAGGAAGCAAGGAAGGGGTGTTGAAGTGTTGGCAGGCTGGAGTTCCAAGTCACCTGGACCCCAGGGTTCAGGCTGGTGCTGGGAAGAGTTGAAACCTTGATGTCACCTGCATTTTAGGTGAGGTCTAAGGCTGGAGACCCCTGTGGACTCCTGGTTGGGCCAGCTAGCCTTGCCGTGTGCTGTGACCACAGTGAGCCCTGCACCAGACCCTGGGGGGTGGGAACCTGGGGGAGAGGGAGCAGACAGGGAAACAGGATGATCAGTACAGAGCCTTCCCCAGCCATGCAGCATATCACATGGTACCAACCCCTGGCATATCTCCCACTCAGTGAAATATACCCGTCAGTACAGGGCAGGCCCCCAGTTGGCCTCCCCTGTGTTCCAAGGGTCTGGTTGATGGTGTGTTCAGCATGAGTCGACATTTGCATATGGCTGCCCAAGACCTTGGAGGGTAGGCAGGTACAGGTCCCATCACCCCTGGGATGTCCGTCCACACAAGAGGGTGTTGGAAACAGGATGGACTGGACCAGTGTCCTAGGAGGACTACAGAGCTGGGAGCTGGTATGGAAACCAAGGCAACCGGGAGTGTGCTCGGGCCTCCTGGGGGCCCCAAGGGGAGCAAGGAGCAGCGTCCGCACAGCCTGCCCCTTCCTAGAACAAGACAGTGGGAGACCTGTGTGATGGCAACAGGGCAGCAACGTTGGCTGAGCACCTGCTTTGGGCCAGGCACACCTGGACAGGTGCCACGCGGCAGGCCTGTGGCTCCACCCACCCTACAACCAGATGGGGACCCAGGACCCAAGAGGTAGGTAGAGGACCCAGGGCCCCGCAACTAATGACGAAAACAGCGAACATGAGTCTTTGTAGGCATCTCCTCCATTTAAAGCCACCCTGCTTTGTGAGGCTGGTATCCCTGCCTCACGTCAGATAAGGGGCCGGGACACCAAGAAGCAAGCAATCTTGCCCAGAGTGACACAGGCTAGAGGCAGTCTGTGCAAGGCACCTTGGAGCAGGTGAGGGCCAGGAACAGGGGGTCACATGGAGGTGGGGGCTGGGGAGAAAGATGAGAACACCCAGATCGTGAAGGGCCAGTGGGCCCCTCCGAGGGCGTCCAGACTTTGCCCCGAGAGCTCGGTCAAGAAATTTGGGGATGGAGAGGGTTTCAGAGCGTGCCTATGCCCCTTCCCCATAGCTTGGTGGTCAGTCCAGGCGTGGTCAGTGAGTCACCACAAACAGGACCTGGGTCCTAACAACACCTGTGGTGGCCTGTGAGGAGAGAACAGGAAAGACCCTGCCCCCTGGGCACCCTGAGCTACAGGTGTCCGTCAGGAGGGGTGCAATGGCTGGAAGTCTTTGTCTCGCCCGCCTGCCCACCGTTCGGTGCTGCTGGAAAGTGATGTGTACGTTACTGTGTGGGTTAGTTAGGCTGCAGCAAAGAGACGCTGAAGGGTCCCCAGCTCCAAAAGCAGGCCGCTGCCCCAAAAGCCTATTAAGTTGCAGATATGCCGCATACGGGACCCCACCCTCAAAAGTTGTGGAAGCAAGCTGCGGGACCCTCGAGAAGCTGGCGCAGCCTTCGGAAGAGAGGTGGGATGGCCCACGAGGAAGGAGGGCTGGACACTGAAATGAGCCCCCAAGATGGACAGTTTAGAAAGACCCAAAGCAGCCTGGTAGTCATTAGCCAGCTCCCTTACCCGTTCCCCTACCTTTCTCTAGAAACTACAGTGCCTTGGGAGGGCTGAGCATTCCCCAACCCCCAGGCATGAGCAGAGGGCACGGGGGGGAGCCAGAATTCACTCAGAGAGGGACCCAAGAACCACAACCTGGAGGACACCTGCTGGCCTCTCTCCCTCAGGCACGCCAGTGAACCCTCAAATCAGTGGGAGTCAGACGTGCTAGAAGATGCCACGCAGGAAACATCCAGACAGACCCCTTTGCCTGCTGTGGGACCCATTCTGCTCATTTGCAAAGTGCAGGGGCTGTCCTTGAGTGCCCGTGCTTGGGTTCAAGGCTGGGTCTCTGGGAACCAGCCCTCTCCCACCCAGCCAGCCTTCGAGGAAACCAAAGGCAGCACTGCCATGCCATAGCTCCTGGGCTTGACCATCAAATCGGGGAAACAGTGGTCATGAGGTGCTCCGCCTGGCACTCGGGGCTGTCCTGTGTGCCCCCGAAAAGCTAAGGGTGCCTCCTGTGAGGAGGCAAACCTCACACTGGTGAGGGCAGGGCCCAGTGGCCATTGCATCTCCAGGCTGAGCAGTCACAGGAGGTGCCCTGAGGAGCCAAGTGGCCCTGGAACCTGTGGTCAGCACAGAGGTGCTGCCGGCCCCAGGAACCTGTCAGGTGCTGGCTGGCTGAGCCCAGGTCTGCAGTCAGGCCTGTCTCCCTCCAGCCCATGGAGCTGCTCCTGCCCTGGGACCATGGCGTCCCAGAGCGGCTCTGTGCTGGGGGTGCAGGGAGGGGGCCCCGCCACTGAGAGCTGAGAGGAGACAACAGACACCCCTGTCCCAGGGCAAGGGGCAATGAGTGGAGCATGGGAGAGTGCCCACTGGGCAGCAGCAGCCACAGGACAAGGCCCAACAGACCCAGGTTCTTCTCACACCAGCACCTTCATTGCTCCTCGCAGTGGTCCTGGCATTGAATGCCCTGACCATCCCATTTTACAGATGAGGAAACTGAGGCCCAGAGAGGAGAAATGACTTGCCCAAGGCACATCAAAAACTGATGGAGACAGCGAATGCCAGGCCTCTGGCCACCGACCCTGTGCTTGTAACCAGCGACAGGGACAGCCCTTCTGTGACCAGGAGAGCCTTCATAGAGAATCAGAACCGAGGGGCAACACTCCCCTCACCATAGGCAGGCTCCCCTTCGCACCCCAGCTCACCCTGGCTGTGGGCCTCAAAATGAAGCTGCTCCTGTCCAGGCCACCAGGGGTGCTGACACATGGTAGCCATGTGCCAGGTGAAGGCCTCTGCTGCCGAGTTCAGCATCAAGCAAAGACCCCAGACTCACAGGCCAGCGAGCTCCTTAGGAATAGGTCATTAGGGGCGCCTGGGTGGCTCAGCTGAGTGTCTGCCTTTGGCCCACGTTGTGATCCCGGGGTCCTGGGATTGAGCCCTATGTCAGGTTCCAGGCTCAGTGTGGAGTTTATTTCTCCCTCTTCCTCTGCCCCTCCCCCACCTGTGCTTGCTCTCTCTCTCTCTCTCAAATAAATAAAACCTTAAAAAAAAAGGAACAGGTCATTACATTAGGTCCAGCCTGGTGACATACACAGGCCACCTGGGGAAAAGTCCACTCGGTGGCATTGAGTATATTTGGACCTGAGTAGGAGCTTTTTGTTTGTTGGCAAATGGCCAAGAAATGACTTCTTTACCACCCTGGGGACTACAGCCAGCCAGCCAGCCACCCAGCTGCCTCCCGCTGTCTGACAATGCTTTGTAACAAATCACTGATTTCTCACCATTGGGCAGCATGATTCCCGCCATTGCCCACGCTTCTGATGGGAATTGTCTGTTCCACGTTATTTATATAAATGAATGTGCAGACAAACCCCAGACTCCTAGAAAGGGCATCTTGCTGGTGAGCAGGCGCCGGAGAGAGCTGGCTGGGCATCAGAGCCCCAGGCTGGCACTGTTGGGGGCTACTGGTGGGTGTGCCTCCTCCTGGGTGAAGCACCCATGACCACTGCTCCGTTGGCAGCTAGAGCGGTCAAGGCAAGGAGGGCTTCTTGCTGGAAGGGAACATGTGGCTGGTGGAGACAGAGGGCTCTTAGTCGAGCCCTGGGAGTCGGCCTGTCCAAGCCTCTGTCTCCCCATGTGTGAAATGGGTAGCACCCCTGCTTGCAGCCCAGACATGGCTTGCAGGCTTCTCGGATTCTGGGTCCAAGAGGATGTTTGTATTGGGCTAATGGAAGTTTTGCGGGACAAGGGGGTGATGTGCTAGCAATGATCCCAAAGCTGTCCCTGGCTTCATTCGCCCTAGGGGCCCAGCAGCCCAGTTGGACTGCACAAGGATGGTGCCCAACCCTGGCTTACCACCTTTGGGGCCCTCAGTGGCGGCTCTGACCCATAACACCAAGTGGGCAGAGTCACAAGGGAACTGGGTGGCAGGGGGGACCCCACCCAGGCCAGGGAGGAGAAGAATGGGGCCATAGCTGGTGTCCAGGCCATGTACACCCACCAGGGTCGGGGGGCAGGGGAGGCCCTAAAGGCCAGACTGAGGGGCTGGGACTTGATCCTGGCACAGGGTGCATAGCCAGACAGATGCTGCAGGAAGGTGAACAGGGTATGGGGGTGGGAGAAGTCAGGGGAGCTTCCAGGAAGGGGCCTTCAGCGAGGCTGCAGAGGGTGACCAGAACATGGAGAGAGGAGGAGGGAGGCCCTAGAGGCTGGGCGGGGACCCATGGCACTCATTCCTCCCATACTCACACTCGTGCAGTTTCCAGAGTTACCGCCCAAAATAGCACGTTCCTTTTTCAATGATCCGTACTTTGAGGTGTCAGGACACTTCTCTGCCCACTTGGGAGGCAGAAGTGCACGTGCCACAGTGACAGCACCATGGGCGCCCAGTCCCCCCTGTAGCACCAGGGCCCCACCCTGCCCACACGTCACCTCCTGGGTTTGGCTCCTCAGCAGAGGGGCCTGGCCCAGCGGCACCCCATGTGGGCCATGAGCACCCCGGGAGCAGAAGGGGATGACAGGTGGAGTATAGCATCTAGGCCAGTGCTTCTCGAGCTCTGAAGCTCGTGTGTGTTTCTTTAAGCTGGTACCCGGTCGGTGCGTTCCCCAGGCTGTGCTGAATCCTGCCTGGCAGCGCCTACACAGGCCCGGTGTCTACACAGATAGAGGTTTTGTGGTTACTCTTTGATGCCCATCATCTCCCAGGTGTGTAAATAATGGCCAGTGTGGTTACCCATGATTTGTCCCAAGGAAGAGAGAGAAGCAGGAAACCTGAGCCCCCAAAAGCCAGGAAAGCAAGAGGAGCCCCAGGAGTGGGCAAGGGCCCCACAATGAGGGAGACTCCTGTTCTGTGGTCTTAGGCAGTAGCGATCCTTTGAGTATTTGCAAGGGACTGCCAAGGGCATGGCTGCCCTGTAAGGAAAGTGCCCGAGTTCCCAGATTTCCAAGTAAGGAACGTAAGGCTCAGAAAGGTGTCTGGGGTCCAAAAAGCCTGCCAAGAACTGTCTGTGGGGCGGAGGTTCACATGGGACAGGAAGGTCAGTCGGGGCTGACGTCGGGAACCTGGGATGTGTGCTGAGCAGGAAGGGCAGCCGAGCTGGCCGTGAGGTGGGAGGGGAAATGTGGCCTGTTGACGGCTCCGGTGCCACACAGGGCCTGCCCTCAGGGGGCTGACCAGCAGAGGCCTCAGTGCTGGCCAGCACACGTGCACATGCACCGTTTCAGCACATTGGGGATGTGCTCCTGCCCCTCCCGCTTCCCAGACTCCACAGCCTGCCCAGAGCTGCTGGGCTTGGGCCAGGTATAAGAGCTCCCCTGGCTTTCCCCCCAAGTGACACAGCAGATACCCATTCTAGGACCCTGGCCATGTCCTGGCTCCTCTGCCTGGCTCCCACTCTGTGAACCGCAGCTCCCGTACTCAGGGCCCAGCCCTGGGCACTGGCCTGCTAGGTCCAACCTGCTGTTGGCCAGCCCATCCTGCTCTGAGTCCTGGGCCCCTCTCTGGGCTCTGTCACCTGGCATGAGAGCTGGGGCCTGTCACTGGCCCTGAGGGCATGCTCAGCAAGTATCTGCTCAATGAATTAATGCGTGCATGGTAATGACCGCATCTGTTATTTATCTGATGTGAAATTTGGGGTCAGAAGCACAGCCCCTGATTATGACATCATTCCTAAGAGAACTGATAGGTCTGTTAGGCTTTACAGTGTGGCTTCCAGGAATCCATTAGAGCTAATTACTCCCCAGTAGAATGTGACATTCCTAGACCACCACTTATCTCACATTTGGGAACATTGTGTGGCTCTTCCAGGCTCTACTGGGGCTGGGGATCCTGCATCTTGTTTCTGCAGAAAGGTCACCACCACCCCCCCTTTTCCCAAAACCTGAAACCACTCACTTTCCAGAGTTTCTGGTATTCCTGAGCTCGTTCTAAACAAGGCACAAGACTGGTTTTGGAAAACACAGTCTTCAAGGTGTATGTGGAATCTCAGGGCAGCTTCTCTGAGGTGGGAGAGTAATGACAAGTACCTCTGAGCATCCTCTCCCCACTCAACCTGGTTCCTTCTCAGCACTGATGCTGTTAGATTGTGTACCTCAGACAATTCAGGATCCCCGGGAGAGCAGAGTTTCACTGAGGCATCCTCCTGGACACCCCCATCTGGGGTGACCTCACTTAGGCCAACAGTGCTGCGCATCCACACTGCAGTGAGCCTGAGCTCCTGGCTGTGGAACTTGGAGCACATCTCCTGCCTCCTCAAGCCTCAGTTTCATCATCTGTAAATTGGGACTAGGAAGGTGCAAGCCATCGCCACACCATCAGCACCAGCTGCGACTTCCTTCATCATTATTACCACATGACTGGTGATATAACCTGGTCAGAAAGTCCTTAAATCCGACAACTCAGATCTAAACTAAACTAGTTGCAGGCTTTGTTCGGACATTTGGCTTGCACGTTTTATTTTAAAATGAGGGGCAGCTTTCGCCATAGTAACTCACCAGCAGTCCTTTTGGAAGCTAGAATTGTCAGTTGTGTGTGGAAACAGTGGGCTTGGGAGTCAGACAGATGCTTTATGTTCCTGAAAAACTCCGTCACTACAACCCATTTAAGGTCCTCAGAAAGAAGGGGGTAAGTAAAGGCCAGTGCCACTGGGGTCACCGAGCCTCCTGGGCCACTGTCCTCACATGAGCCCAATGTCCTGGCCGGGGCAGAGGGCCCGGAGGCTTCCCCAACTCTCTAGACTGGAGCCTTTGGTTTTGGAAGCACAGGCTCTCTGCTCACAGATCTGGCTGAGGACTGACGGTACCATGTGACAGGACCGAGGCTTGGAGGACAGGCCAGAGCTGCCGGCCGGGCAGGAGGCTGGCCATGCTCACCTTGAGGGAGATGTGATGGCAGCTCGGGGGCCGTGAGCTAGCACAGGACAATAGGAGATGGGGCCCTCAGCTATGAGTACCTAGTTGCCCGGGTCCCTGCTGCCGACGGAGGCTGTGCAGCAGGCCCAAGCCACAGAGGAAGGTCGGGTGAAGCAGGACAGCCCCTTACAAAGAAGTGTCAGGGTGCCAAGGGCGGTGCCAACCACTCCCCAGAGCCCGTGGGAGGCAGGTGAAGACAGACTTGGCTGACAGGGGAAGGACTTCCCAACAGAAGGGTGACATTTCCAGGGCCAGTGCCGGGCTGGGAGACCCTGCCGCGGGGTGGGGGGGGTGGCTTCCTCCCAGAAGGGCTGCAGGCCTCGAGCCTTTCCACGCTGCATCCCCTGATTAACACCAGCATTTTCCTGCCTGCAGAGTCGAATGGCAGAGAGCCTGCGCCTTTTTGACTCCATCTGTAACAACAACTGGTTCATCAACACCTCACTCATCCTCTTCCTGAACAAGAAGGACCTGCTGGCGGAGAAGATCCGGCGCATCCCGCTCACCATCTGCTTCCCTGAGTACAAGGGCCAGAACACCTACGAGGAGGCCGCCGTCTACATCCAGCGGCAGTTCGAGGACCTGAACCGCAACAAGGAGACCAAGGAGATCTACTCCCACTTCACCTGTGCCACCGACACCAGTAACATCCAGTTTGTTTTTGATGCGGTGACAGACGTCATCATACAGAACAATCTCAAGTACATAGGCCTTTGCTGAGGAGCCGGGCTGGCCGGTTTGCCTGTGGTGAAACCCCTGGGGTGTCACACCCCCACTCGTGCTAGGGAGACCCAGCCCAGGGGCAGAAAACGGGGGGCCTGATGAATGTCCCCCCCGCCCCTCCACCTCCTTGGCCCCCACGTTTCCACAAACATAAATATATACGGATAGATTGCTAGGTAGGTAGACACACACACATGCGCACACACACACACAAGTCTGGAAATGGCCAAGTTCCCCAAAGCATTGGAGCCTCTTGAAGACTTAAGCAGCTGTCACCAAGTTCACTACAAGCCCTTCCTGCCCCTTCACCTTGCCTTCCCGAGTTGGCCCCGCTCTGCATGGGGTTCCCCGTGGGACTATGAGGAGAGGCGGCTGGGTCATCTGGAGGAAGTCAGCTCTGCCCAAGCCTCGGACTGGGGACCTTGCTGCTGTAACCAGGAGGGAGGACCAGAGCAGGGTCCGTGCGCCTTCCCTGCTGGCCACGCCCACCGCTGGCCTACTCTGTACCACATTTGTTCTGGAACCAGGGTGCGAGGCCAGATGACAGCACTAACCAGACCTCTAGCCACTCACAGCTCTTTTTAAAACAGCTTCAAAATATGCAGCAAAAATCCACACAATAACATGAGTGGCACGATTTGTTTCAAACTAGGCCAGCTGGGTTCCAGCTTTTCTTCTACTAGTCTGATGTTTTATAAATCAAACCCTGGTTTTTCTTCTCTGACATCTTTTTTTTTTTCTTTTCTTTTTTTTTTTTTTTTTTGGCCAAATCTTGTGGTGTTTCGCAGAAATACGGAAACTTTCAAATGCAGTTGAGTATTCTTTTTTAAAATGCAGATTTTCAAAACATATTTTTTTTTTCAGGTGGTCCTTTTTGTGTCTGGCTTGCTGAGTGTAAAAGTTGTTATCTGGATGAATCTGTCCCTCTGCTCCCGAGCAACACTGGGGCGGATGGCCGCCCTACGGCAGCCTCGCGGGGCCGCGTTGTACATAAGCCCGTGCAGCGTCCTCCTGTTACCGGTGCGGTTTCTGCTTCGTTTTTATTTCAGAAAATAAATGTGATGTATTTAAAGAAGGTTCTTCACCTAGGAGCGAATGAACAATAGCTAAATGTCTTGGTATTTAAAGAGTAAATTATTCGTGGCTTTGCAAGTGGAGGAAGGGGAAGCGAGAGATGGGGCCCCGGCCCCTGCACGTTCTATACCTGAGACCGGCTGAGAGCCACTCCAACTCCTGTGAAGGCTCAGCCGGCGTTGTAGCCTGAGGGAGTCCCCGCTGGGACCTTGCACTCTGGCCCTGCCTGGCCCGGGGCCTGTGGCACCCGCCCCCACGGAAGGACCTTGGCCCAGGGCCGCATGTAAATATGAAACCCCCGCCGTCAAGAGGGAAGGCGCCGCCAGAGCCCTTGCCAAATCTCCTTTCCTCTCAGCCTCTGTTCGGTACCTGTATGTCCAAGGTCAGTGTGTGGAATCACAGCCAAGGACTTTAAGAGATGTACAGAGGGAAAGAGGAGCTGGTGATTGTATGAAAGTTAAAGATTGTCTACTTTAAGAAAATAAAATAACCTGAATGAGCTGAGCCTTGTCCTGCCATGCTGTGAGGGCGTGCAGCTGACTGGCCGGAGGGCGCCCCGAGCCACCATCCGTGCCCACCTCGCCTTTGTCTCTCCCCTGATCCACACATTCAGGCACAATCACTTTGAAATGAACGTCAAGAATAAAGCACCTCAAGCGAGGAAAGAAACTGCAAGGGTTGGGGGAGGGGCCTGCCAGGCCCATGTGTCTGGATGGGTTGAGGTTTGGGGGAAATGATGGTTCCAAGACCCCCGCCCAGCACTGGCCCAGGCTACACCATCACCCAGACCCCTCACAGCCTAAAGACACCTCTGCCAGAGTGCAAGAGGTGGAAAGTCTGCAGGGTGTCGACAGAGCCTAACAGTGAGGGTGGGGTCCCTGCAGGGCCATGGGGAGGAGGGGTCCCCCACCGTCCCGCTGTCCGCTGACTCTAGCTTGTGTGGTTAGGGCTATCTCCATGTGGTGGAAGGCACTAATTAGGAGTCAGGCAAGTTTGTTCACCCTGCACCAGGCACCTTACAGATTATTTTAACACCTCTACAGTGGCAGATTGTCAGCTGTGACCCGTTTTACAGATGAGGAAGTGTGCTCAAGGTCAAGGTCAGGGACTGGGGGAGCAGAGAGGCAAGTGTTGCCCCAAGCCTGGGGTTCTTGCCTGGCTCTGCTCCTGATCGCTTTGCACCCAGACACGATCCCACAGGGAGCACAGAGCCACCCTGAGCCGCCTCCTCAAATCCAGGACCTACACAAAGCTCTGAGTGAGGACCAGCAGTTGGAGACACACGCATGCGCACATGCGGATACACATTACAGAGACACACATACAGATTGGGCTCTCTCTCTCTCTCTCCCCTACCCCTGAGCCCTCGTGGGGATTCCTTTCACGCCTTCCCACATCACCAAACAGCAAAAACCCAAGGGGACTTTTAAGAAGAAATAGCGTGTGACTTGAGATTTTTGAGACTTATTCTACGCTTTTAATGCCAACTGTGAAAAGAGCAGTAATTTCACCGTGAGCATCCTTCACCTAAAAATACACAGCTAGAAGGAAAATAGGAGGATTCTGCCTTCCCTCCTGATGCGCTCAGGGATGGGAGGTGGCTTCCCTGGGCCAGCGCTCCCGGTTCCTGGAGCCCCGTCAGCCGACTCTCCCAGGGCCCCGCTCTCCACCGCAATCTGTCTGCACTGCTTTTTTTCCGTTTAAACTTCCTCTGTGATCCGCTACAACGAGCTGCCCCTCCCTGCCTCATTTCACTGACACCTCTGACAAGTATGTTCCCTATACTCTCCTCTTCCGCAACATTTCCGAGACTGCGCATTCAGTGCATTTTATTTTTCATTTCATACGTTGCCTGTTTTTATTGAAGTATAATTGGCATTCCATCCTGTTAGTTTCAGGTATTCCACATAGTGATTCAGAACTTTTATATATGTTATGAAATGATCCCCATGATAATTCTAGTCAACCCCCCCCCCCCCCCCCCCTTGCTGGTTCTTCCCCTCGTGGGCCTGCTACAATCCCCTTTTGCTCTGCTCATCATGCTGACGTGCCTTCCCCTGTGCTCGCTGTCCAAGATGGCCTATCCCTCGGGGCCCAGCCTGCTGGGTGTTGGAGGTCCCCTCCCTCCCACACTCCACTGCATAAAGCACCCATGCCAGGGCGAGGTGGGAAGCAGACCTGGCCCTGTCTGACCCTTCTTCCTCCACTGTGCCCAAACAGTGCCCGGTATGGAGAAGGCACCTGCTAAGCTAAAGGTCCAGGAAAGGTCCACCGATGGTGGCATCAGCCACAGGGGAATGAGCTCTGGGACCAGCAGCAGAGGGACCAGTGGGAGGAGGCCAGAGTTGGCAGGAGGGCGATCCTAAGGGGAGAGGCTCTACCCTGTGCAGGAAGGGCTGGCCCAGCCTCGCCCTCTGCAGGTGACTAACCACAGCCCAGGTCCCACGAAGTGGCCAAAGACTCCCTCTCCTAGGGCACACCACCATGTGAGCTCTGGGGTATTGCCATCCGCCGCTATAGCTCTTGTGGTCACCTGAGATGGAGCCATGGGTCACTGACAATAATCCCAGCTCCCCTCAGTGACTGCTCACCACATGGCCCTGGGCTGAACCTGGTACACACTCATCTGATTCCATCCTCCCCAACTCCTGGGAGGCCAAGACTACTGGTTCTACTTTATAGAGGGGGAAAGTAGAGACCCGGAGGAGGGATAACTTCCCAGCATCACACAGTGTAACAAGTGACCCGACCAGGCCTGGGTCCCCAGGGCCAGTGCTCTGTCTGTCCACCCTCCCTGGAGCCCACACAAGGCCCTGGCCATCTGGGATGGGGTGGGGTGTGGGTCTGCTGCCTCAGGGGCAAGTGCTGAGGAGGACCGCAGTCCCCCATGAGGACGAGGGGGCCCCACCAAGGCTGGACGGGGTGCACTCCTCACTAGGAGATGAGCCAGGTGAGGGGCTTCAGTGCTGAGGTAGGTCCAAGGCCAGGGGCCAGCTGCTTCTTCCCAGCACATGCACTGGAAGGACTTGACCCTGTAATGCGCTGTCCCAAACCGCCTGGGAATATTATGAAAACCTTGTGGAGAGAGCTCAGAAAGACCTCCCGCTCCAAGAGCCAACAAGGATAGCTGTTGGGATGGTGACCTGCCTTGACTGGGCCAGACAGGGAAAGGCTCTCCCGGCTGGAGAAGGCCAGTGGATGGGGAGGGTGAGGGGAGAGGAGGCTTCAAGCAGGTGTACCAGGCTGGGAACCAGGTGGGCAGGGTCACCGTTGGTGGGCATTGTCCTTTGCTAAGTCTGGGAAGGGGGCAGCTGCCCACCACAGACTGTCAGGCTGAGGACATGCCTGGGGCCTGCTGCACCCTGTCCTGAAGGCAGGTGAGAAAGGAAAGGCCCACCCCTCCAAGGCAGCCAGCCCCATCCTTGCACTCTGCGGTGTCAGAGCCAGGAGGAGCCGGGGCTGCTCTGGGCCACCTCCCCAGGCAGCCCAGGAGGAGGGAAAGGGGTGCAGCAGCTTGCTTACCCGAGACTGCCTGGCTGAGGCACACTGCAGAAGGGGGAGAACACCCTGTTTTGCTTCTCCAGCAGAGCCTCTCCCTAGGCTTCTGCTACTCCCACCCCTTGAGCTCTGATGTCGCCACGCACCTCAAAATTCCCAGGATCAGGGGTGCCTGGGTGGCTCGGTCCTGGGATCGAGCCCCACATTGGGCTCCCAGCTCGGCGGGAAGCCTGCTTCTCCCTCTCCCGCTCCCCCTGCTTGTGTTCCCTCTCTCACTGTCTCTCTCTCTCTGTCGAATAAATAAATAAAATTAAAAAAAAAAATCGCAGGATCAGAACTGCATCTGACATAAAGCCTGGTAAGCCCTGTCCCTCCCCAGGCCCATGCTGCTCCTGTCTGAGGCTGAGGAGCCAGACTGCACAGGAGAGGACTGAGCAAAGCCTCTCCGCCTCCCTCACCCCTCCCTGGCTGGTGCTCACCTCTGGGCAGGGAGAGGCACCTGTTTTGAGCCCCACAGCCCCACCCAAGCCAGGCTGCACACAGTGTGTCGGAGACAGAGCAGTCCTGGCACCGTGATGCTGCCGCAGCTGGGCCAGCAGCTCAGAGCTCAGTCCACACTCACAGGTGCACCCAGTCACCCTGTTCCAGGCCACCGTCAGAGGGTCCAAGGGGCCTGGGCCATGGCCAATGGGGCTGGTAGGGAGACACTTCCAGGGCCCCAGTGCTATTCAGCTGCCTCCCAAAATCCAGTTACAGAAGAATCTTCAGTTTTGGCATCAGAGTTCTCTCCTGTACCTCCTGGCCACAAAATAAGACCTGTTTCTGTGTGGGGTTAGCAGAAACGAGGGAGCAGACAGAGATTCCCCCAGAATCCCCAGCGGTCACTCAGGGCCCGGCCGACAGGGAACCTGGGCTGGAGGCTTCTGTGTGGCATCTGCCTCTACAATCCTGGTTTCTCTTTGCCTGACTTGCAGCACCCCAGGGCCTGAGATGAGAGCCAGGCCCAGTCAGGCAGTCATCGGTCCTGTGGCACCCCCTGCTGGTTACTACAGGAAACCACGCAGCAGGCCTGGTCCTGCCAGGCCCAACGACTCAAGAGGGAAGGCCTCCGTTTCCCTACAGATACCGCACACTACAGACGAAGCAATTGAGGCACAGTGGCTGGAACAGATCAAGGGCCCAACACAGTTGTTGAATTAATGAAGGAGGGAGGGAGTGAATTTCCACAAATAAATAACAAATGATCCTTTAAAATATGGCATAAAATCTGCTAACACCAATATTTGTTGAGTGCCAGGCACTCGGCCAGGGGCAGAGGGTGCTTTCTGGCATGGCAGCGGATAGAAAACCCATACTAATGACCACCAGTAGGAGAGCCAGCTGAGTCCAGACTATGCCAGGCCCACAGGCACACAGACTCCCGTGCTCTGTGATAAAGCCGACACTCTCCGACAGGCTATGCTACTGCCCAAGGTCACATGCTGGTTAAAAGTGGAGTCATGAAGGAGATGTACCCACCCCACCCCGAGGCCCAGCAAGGACACCACCTGGGACACAGCCACACTGGCCACCCCAGAAGCCACAGTGCTCCGAGTCCCCCCAGGAGGACTTCTTGGGGTGTCTGCCATACCCCATGTCTCCTTCTCCCTCCAGCTATTCCGCACCCACCCACCCAGTGCTGCACATCCCTCACCAGAGTGTTCCAGGCACATCACAATGAGCAGCACCCAAGAAAGCCTGTAATAGAGGGTGCGGCTTACTCCTGGGGCCCCCGGTGAGGCTTGTCAGAACCATGGCCCCACTACTCCTTGTGATGCACCCAGTGCTTGTGAATTCCAGAACAATTTTGCAGGAAGGAGATAGAAGCAGCGCCCTCCCCACCAGAACACAGATTACCGTAGAGTTTTGTAACTAAGACCGTGTCAGATTGGCAAGGGCTAAACAAGAAGACCTACAAATAAACAAACAAACAAAAATCCAGGCCAGGTACCTTCACCAGCTAAATGTGAAAAGCAAAACTCCTACACGTTTAGAACAAAATAGGGCAGAATATCTTCATGAGCTCTTAAGCAGCACCAAACACACACACACACACACACACACACACACACACGCACATATACACACACAGGGAAAGACTGATGAAACTGACTACATTCAAATGAAAAACTGCTGGGCTAATGAATAAACAAATAAATAGTGAAAAGCCACGCAACAACCCAGGAAATGGTATTTGCAATGTGTGTAGCCAACGAAGGGTTGGAATCCAGGATGAATGAAACACTCCCTCAGATCAATAAGAAATGGAAAAACAACTCTCAACAGAACGCTCAGGTTCCGGGGAGGCACTGGGCAGGAGGGGAGATGCGGGAGGCACCGGGCAGAGGAAAGACGCCCCCTCTCCCAGGCACGGGACGGCAAAGCCACACAAGATTGCAACAGCACGGCACGCCATCAGGTTGCTGGTGAGGATGTGCAGCGGGCTCTCTCCCAGCTGGAGGAAGGCGGTCTGGGAAGCAATTGCAGTATCTGGCCAAGCTGAAGGCCATGCATTCTCCCGCCTCCACAAGGATGCTCTCCCCCATTAGAGGCCTTGGAGGGACTCCAGGAAAATCTGAGCCGGAACACTTGGGATCAGAAACAACCAGCCTGCCCTGTGAGCCAAGCAGGGGTAACTATTGAATGTCAGTGTTATATTCAAACGCCAGAAGGGTATGCCACGGTTCAGATAGTCAAACAGAGCCTGTGACGCAACGTGGATAAATCTCAAAATTATAATTAGGTTAAGTGGCGAGGGGATACATTCAGCAAGATCCATTGGCATCGGATTTTAAAACATGCTAGGCAAGATCTCTATATAACTACATTCATGGTAACATATAAAGATGTGCACTAGGGATATAGTCAGAAACTACTGGGGGCTCCAGGGAGGGCAGGAGAAAGGGTGCTGGGTGGGGAGGTTCACAGGGTGCTTGGACTGTTATTACTTTTTTTAAACAAAAATCTCAAGCAAATGGGAACTGTGGTAGAATGTTAAGACTTAGCAAAGCTGTGATGGCAATTGATGTTTACTATCATTGTCTCTGTATTCCTCTGAATGCTTCAACAGGTCGCAAAAATTTAAGAAAGCTGGCTGGGGGAGCTCCACACCCCAAGAAGGAGCATTCCTGTGTGGTGAGCACGGGGCATTCATTTAGCTCAGCCCTGAGCACGGGTGCTTCACAAACACCCCACTATCCCAGTGGCCCTCAATCATGGCCTCAGAGGAGAATCAGCCAAGGTGTGTTTGAGAAAGATATGTGTGCCCGCTCCCAGAGACAGAGCTTGTTGGCCTGGGATAGGGCCAGGGATAAGTGTGTCCTTTTAAAAGACCACCCAGAGGTTCTGTTGTCTGGCCTAGCATGCTCCCCAACACCCCAGCCCGGCCCAGGTAGAAGGCGCGCCTCCCGGATGGGCAGCAATCCCAGGCCCCCAAGGACTCCAGTCCGTTTGGCCTGCCTCTCTGTACCTGATCCCATAGTCATCTCTCTCTGGGCCCTCAGCTCAGGGAGTACTCTCATGTGGAGTTGAGTGTTTATGGCGCTTTTCATGCAGGGTGATGCGCTACACGCTTGGCGAGCATCTTCTCACTTGCCCTCACTTCAGGCCTCTGAGGCAGGTAGTATCAGCCTCACTTTAGAGATGAGGAAATAACCCAACCAGGGGCATGCACGGAACCAGTGGAAGGGCAGAGGGAACCCAGGGCTGTCTCACTCCTCGGTTGCAACACCTTTTTGCCCACCTTTAACTTAAGGTGCTCCCTTTAAGGCCTTGATATCAAGCCTCTTGGAATGAGCCCCCTGTTTAAAAATGTTCATTGCACCACGTGACAGGGCGGACGTGAAACTGACACAAATCTCAACCCTCTAGCTGTGGTGGGTGGGTGGCTGGCACCGTGGACTCCGCCTCTAATCAGCAGGGGCGCTCAACTGAAGGGGACCTCAAGCCTGGGGGGCAGGCTTTCCTCATTCCTTAAACGTGCTATGGCACATTTCACAAATGAGGGCTATAATCATCAGGGAAACACAAATTAAAACCAAAACTAGACGCTACCACACACCCACCCACCAAAATAGCTAAAATAAAGAGCCAGGAAAGATCAAGTGTGGGTGAGGATCGAGAGCATGTGGAAGTCTAAGACACTGCTGGTGGGAGTGTAAACTGGTATAACTATTTTAGAAAACCATTGGCGGTACCTTCTAAAGCTAAACATAAACTTGTCCTATCCCCAACAATTCCCCTCCCAGGTATGTCTCAAAAGAGATGCATCATCTATACGTCCATCAAAAGACACGCACAAGTATGTTTACAGACACTATTCTTGGTAGCCATACACTAGAAACAAAGCAAATGTCCGTTGGCAACAAAGTGGATAAAGAAACTGTAGTATGCTCATATAATGTGAATACCAGACTCTAGCCCACATCAGCAAAAACCATACATGGATCTCAGAGACAAAACGTCGAGTCACAAGAAAGCCAGAAACAAGATATTACAGACTGTATGTTTCCACTCATGTAGAGTTTAAGAAAAGGCATAAAACAATCTACGGTTTCATAAATAGAAGATACTGTTTCCCTTTGGGTAAGGGGTAGTAACTGGTGTGGGAAGTTCAACTTAGAGTGGCGGCGATACTCTAGAAGTTTCTCAATCTGGGTAGTGGTTCCATGGCATGTTCACTGAGTACAACTTAATAAAACGTTCCTGTATGATTTGTGCCTTTTTGATATGTACCATCAGTAAAAGCATAACTTTAAAAAAAAAATGTGCTCTAGACCATGATCTGCAGCATGGCACGTGAGTGACCTGGAGTGGAGACGGGGGGCCACCTGAATGCCCACGGAGAGCCTACCTGAGGGGAGCTGGGCCACGTGCTTCAACGCCAGGTGCAAGTTCTCTCGACAGGCTGGCTGAGGGTCATTCAGCAGGTAGGACAAGGCAAGGATGACATCGTGCTTTAAAAAGCCCTCTCTGGGGAAAAGAATTCAGATTTAGACACAAGACCATGCCCAGAGAGGATCCAGTTAAGAGCAAGGAGGAAGGTGCCCACCCACAACTGGCACAGGCCACATTCCTCCAGCTTCCAGGGAGAAGAAAAAGGCCAGAGGTGGACAATCTATTACAGCATCCCTAGAGGCCATGAGAGCAGCGTGGCTTGTGTGTGAGTGGAAGGAACCACATGTTGGAATCACATAGCTCTGCCCCTTCCTTAGCTAGGACTCCGATGCTTTTTGTGCCCCCAGATGCTTCCTTTTACTCTTGTGAATGTCAGTCCTATTATCTGTAAAATGAGAATGGGCAGCCAAACCTCACAACTGACCCACCCTGAACTTCGGGGATCCACCCACCAGGGCGCACACCCACTGATGCTTCAGGCTCTGCAAACCTTGCCCCTTGAAGCCCCTGCCTCTTCCCCCAGCTTGCTAACATCCAGATGCTTACCTCCAAACCTATGTAGCCTGTTATGCTGCTTGTTATAATTATATAAGTTAATTAACTATTAGGTAAGCCAATTAGATGTGAGAAGAGTTTTTTTTTTTTTTTAATTTCCTTATGAAAACAAAGTTGATTGCTTTGGGAAGACTCAAAAGTGAGTCTCAAAAAAAAAGTGAGATGACTGTAAAAGATTCTAGAAGGTTTTTACATGCAGATTACTCCATTAATGTCTTTGAGTTCTCGCTCTATTGGAAAGAAACCAAAGCTGCAAATTAGATGATGTTATCGGTGTGGTTTAAGCAAAAAAGATGATGGGAAACACCAACCAGTGGGCCCACACCCAAGAAGAGGCCCTGGGTGGCACACAGGAATTGGTGAATGCCTAATTATTTGTGCCTGGGGTTAAAATGAACAGTTTAAAGGGAATGTACAATTTCTTCGATTGCTGGCTTTGTAACCATTTCTTTTGATTAACTGCTGGGCCTGAACACATCTGGCGTGAGGGCTTCTGAGGTCACATCTCTCGGGGCTGGGGTCAGTGAGAACTCAGTGTGATGCCCTTGCCCAGGGCCTGACACACAGGAAGTGCCCAACCAATCGTGCTCGTGCCGTGTTGGCCAGGATTTAACCCACGGTGAGTTCTGAGTCATTCCGGGACAAGAAAATCCTAGCAGGGCACCCAGGTTGCAGGAGACTTCCCTAATGGCCAATCATGAGGAGTCTGGGCCTCTTCAGCCAGTGCCTAGTCGCCCACTCCCTGTCATTCCTGCTTTGTAAGGCTGCCCTGTTTGCCTGAGGGCATCTGCCCCCCTCACCAGCAGGTGAGCCGGGGGAGCTAGACCTCCTGGAAGGCTCTCCCATTTGTGGGCTGTCATACCAACTGACTCCTCAAGGTGACAAGATGTCATGCCCCAGGCTGCTACCCTCATCCCCTCTTCCTGTTGCTACTTGTGTGGGTACAAGAGGTACAGAAGTTTCCACACGAGCAGTTACTTAGAGCTCGACAGGCTCCACAAGCTACTGGCTTTAAGTTATAAGATCCCCACTGAACTCGGGCCAACTTCAGAACCTGGCCTCCGTTACTTTTGGCCCTTTGTATTCTTCATCTACTGTGGTGTGGTGGAGTGAGACAGGGTTTGGGAATCCTGGCCGCTGGTCTCTTGGTTCTCCGCCTGACACCTGGAGGTGGCAGCGTGAGGGATGGCAGACACTGAAGGAGTGTGTGGGCCAGGCCATAGCAGGTCCTTGGTCAGTGATACTTGCTTCACTGTGTGTCCCCCTGCCCCATCCCCTGCGACCGTGGCCATATCCCCCAACCTCCTTCTGCCACTAAACAAACCAACAACAACAACAAAAAAAAACCAACAGGCACCCCCGCTAGGCTCACAATTTCCTTGTACTTGGCCAAGCTCCAAGCACTTCTCCCCACAGTGTCTGTCAGCCCTTGTTGGGGGGCTACCACTTAATGCCCACATCAGGTCCAGAGAGAAAAAAGGAACAGGAAAAATGAGAGGTGCTTCAGTCCTCTATGCTCCTAAGTATTAAAGCACTTTCCCTGGGTCTGTCTCAGATAAGCACAGCAAGACTCCACCAAGGTCACATCAGGAAAGGTTGGGGTCCCCAGACACCAGGGCTCCTGCCTCCCCCCACTCCTCTGCCCTTCTTGGTGCAAAGCATATGAATTAGGGATCTCACTGTAGCACCACCTCCCCATACACACCCCGTTCATTCACAGCGACCCATCGGGCCAGGGCTGTACATGGTTCAGGCTAACCACGTCCCCTCTGGGGACCTGAAATTAGAACCCAGAGAGGAGTCAGGGAGCGGGGAGGTCAGGGGGACTGAGGGACGGAGGCCCCCGTCTGGAGATGGCCCTGAGCAAGCGGGAGTGCCAGTTCACAGAGACTATCTGCAGGGAGAAGGCGGCAGCGGTCCCCAGAGAGAGGAGCGCCCAGTGGCCACCCAGGCCAACATGAGGCCAACGTTTCGGGGCTGAGCACTTCACATGCACCAACCTATTGAACTCCCTGCCCCCACGAGCAGGTGCAGACGAGGACACTGAGGCACAGAGAGCTTGAGGAGAGACGGGACTGAGCAACCTTACATTTCGTGAGACGGCCTGACCCTCCTGAAAGGACAAGCCGGAAGACAGTGAGCACCCTGCCCCTCTATTCCTTCTTTCTTGGCATGTGCACACTGGGCAGCAGTCCCTAGGCAGGGCTCCAGGGCTGTTTGTGGTTCTCGGTTCTGTTTTCAATACCAAGAAAAACGAGTGATCCCAGGTCAAGAGTGTGAACTGAACAGATGTGGGAAAGCACCCCCACCCTCCCTTTGACACACACACAAACTGACAGACAAAAATTCAGAGTATTCAAGGTCATCCAAGGGCCTGCCACCCAGGGGAGGGGTGTGGCTCCAGAGCATGACATTGGTTTCCAGACAGATGCCCACCTGCCCACGTTATGGGTCGCCATGATGTAGAGCACCTCGGTGGTCTTTATCCGCACCACGTCATTGCTATCCTTCAGCAAAGCTTTCAGGCTCTCCAGGCAGCCTGCAAGGCACAGAAACCTTTGAACATTTACCAGCCTCAGAAATCAACTCACCTAGAAGTCGACGGGTGAGCCAGTGTCGGGCAATAAGAAACTACCAGAAGCTCTGCTGCTTTGGGGCCTGGGGGGAATCGTGTCAGTTGCGAAGGAGTTCCGATTCACCGAAGGGGGGGGTCTCTGTGGGCTAGAAAGGCTCACACAGGGGACTGTGTTATCTAACCCCCTGCACACTTCCGACTGATGCCTCGTCCCTCCGTCCACTACAGGATTAAGAAAATGGCGTTTGCATTTGGAGAGACTGAGGGGTCAAATTCTCACCCCTGTCCCAAATTAGTCCTGTACCCTTGAATAGGTTACACCTAGGGATGCCAGGTTGAACAAATAAAAATCCCGCTTTATTTATTTATCTGGCAACCCTAGCCTCGTACCCCTCCTCTGAACCTCCAGTTTTCTCATCTGTCAGTTTTCTTATCTTCCCTCCCAAGGCAGGTGCTGTGAGAATTAAGATAACACAGGCAAGTGTGCTGGGGTGGTACTGCCCAGAGTCAGGCTTATGAAACAGCAACTCTTATTGCTGAAGCTCCAACCCGGTATCCTAGGCCTGGTTCCGGGAACCACAGCCAAATCTGGAGTTAACTAGCCCTTCGCTAAGGCTGGAGGAAGAAGCAGCAATTCGTCCATCATGCGCCTGATCTGGGAAACATGTGACCGTGTCATGAAAATCACCTCAAGCCTTATTTTGATAATTAGCAGAGTGGGACACAAGGGACATGGCTCCCAGATACATGTGTGGTTTAGTAAGGCATGTGCCTATCTTCTGTGATAGTCTCGTGGATGAGATAGATAAATAGCTCTGCTTGGTAGATTTGTGGCCATCTGGTTGAGCCATAGCAGAAGGGACAGATTCGTGGCTCTGGGTGGGACGCTGGTGGTGTATAAGCAAGGACTGACTGGCCAGCCGGAAGGGACACAGTGAAGGGGCCACGTCGCCTCAGCCCCTCCCACTTTGAGCCACTGTGTCTGTCCATCCAGACCCCAGTCATGGTCACCTGGGCTGTGACACTCTCACCTATGTCAATGGCCACGTAGACATGCTCAGGGTCATGCATGAGGTCGCACAACGCCATGAGGGCTTTCTGCCTCATCAGGAGGTCCTCCGACTGCAGCTCCTCGTTCAGCTTGGGCAGGGCCCGACAGCCATAGGCAATGGCGGCCTGGGCGGGGTTGATGTCGGGGGGCAGGTATGTGGAGATCCGGGCATGGGCCATCTTTCCACGCCTGCAGCGGGCAACTCTCTAGCTCTCAAAACAAAGCTCTGCAGAAACCACTGATTAAGAGAACCCAAAAAGTTATCATTATTACCACTGGGATTTAGAAGCTACTTCTCATTTGATCCTCAAAACTGTAAGGGCAGTCAGGTGGGTATCTTTACTTCCAATTTATGGATGGGCAAACTGACGCTGAGAGCAATAAAGGAATCTGCTCAAAGTCACAGTAAAGGTCAATAGCAGCCCAAATTGCAAACTCCAGAGTTCTCCCATGCTTAACAACAGAGGAAATCACCAATACTTTCCAGGCTGGGCCTTGGGTCAAAGGCACCAAAGAGACAAAACAGACCAAATGAGCAAACACAAATATGGTCATGACGGGTAGTACTTATCTTATGCCAGCAACACCCAGTATTTAACTCAACTACTCCAGAAGGAGAGGACTTGTGTTATCCCAATTTTACAAAGGTAGTAGTTGAGGTCTAAGGATAGGAATTGGCTTCAGGTCATGGACCTGATAGGGCCAGGAGCCAATGTTCAAATCCAGGTCTAGTTCATTCATCCATCAGGGACCCTATTCAGATGCTGCTTCTTTTTTTTTTTTTTTTTAGTTTTTTTTTTTATTATGTTCAGTTAGCCACTGTATAGTATTCAGATGCTTCTGACATATCCACAAAAAAAGGAATTAAGGTTAAAGTGTGATTTATTTTTATTACACACATACACACTTGGAGCAACTACAGGCAGTGTGGCTCTGTATAGCTGACGCTTGAACAACACAGGTGTGAAATGCACAGGTCCACTTACACATGGATTTTTTACAATACAGTACATTTTTTACATAACACACTTTTTGCATAAATATTTTTTACATAAATACTGAATGTATTCTCTCCCTTATCTTTTATTAATAACATTTTCTTTCCTCTAGCTTCCTTTGTTGTGAGAATATAGTGTACAATAAATATAAAATACATGTTAATCGACTTCATGTTATCGGTAAGGTTTCTGGTCAACAGTAGGCTTACTAGTAGTTAAGGAGGGAGTCAAAGGTTATAAGTGGATTTTTGACTGTGGAGGAAGGGTAGTATTGGCACTCCTAACCCCTATGTTGTTCAAGGGTCAACTGTAGTTAAGAACGGGCTCCAGACCTAGGCCATGGGTGGCCCTTGACAAGTTCCTTCTTCTATCTGTGTCTTTCTACAGCTGCAAAAGGGAGGTGATAATAGCACCTCCTTCCCTCCCTGCCAGAGGGGTCATATGAACTGCTACTCATGAGCCTGGCACACCAGGCTCTGGATATGTCATGTCCTCTGTGGCTACTATTATGGGGGTGGTGGTTCCTGCGATTAGTCCCAGTGACAGTCCCAGCCCTGTAGGAACGATCAACTCCAATAAAGGAGGTGAGCCAGACTCTGATTCTGGGCACCAAATGACGGGGCAAGAGGGAAGGGGGCCTAGCTGGGAGGGACGTGGCCATTTCTGGGCTCCTCGGGCAAGGAACAGTGGGTGCTGGGGACAGGGGCCTCCCCTCTTCTAAGGAGCATGGGTTAGGGAGGTAAGAGGACGCGAGCCCAGCGTGAACCGGGCTGGGTGGATCTGGGGACCCCCTGTTCCCTCTGACGGCCGCTGGCTCACCTGCCTCAGCCCGCGGTCCCGGAAGCGCCGTTGCCAGGCGACCGGGTTGCCAGGCTACCCCGCGGCGTCCGCGGCGCCCGCCGCGCAAGCGCGAACGGCCCCGGGGCCGGGACCAGTTGTAAAGTGGGGACAATGATGCTTTACAGGGTTACTGGGAGGAACAAAGACGGCTCAGCTTTGTTCATGGTACAAAAGGGAAGCGAAGTGATTGTACTCTTTCTCTGAATTGAACACTGCATGCCTTTAATCCTCGAAGTAAACTCGGGAAGTGATAACATCCAGTTTACAGACAAACTTCAGAAAGGTTCAGTAGCTTCCCCCAAATTACACTGGCCCGATCCCTGGACCGTCTAGCCCTGGCCCATGCTCCTTCATCTACAATCTGATTACCTGCTAATGACATAGATCGCCCCTGCCGTGGAGCAAACACACTGCTGACTGGAGCAATTGTTCTTTCAAGCAAGCCAGACCCAGCCATCACCTGCATAAAACTCTCCCACGGCTTTCCACTGGTCTCAGGACAGAGTCCAAACTCCAAGACTGCTACTCAAGGCCCTGAGTCAGCCGTGCTGGATTCTTTTAATTTCCCAAATGGTCAACCCTTTCCTGCAGCCTGAGCTGCTTGTAACGCTAACCACTTCTTTGTCCTTCAAGACACAGCTTGGTGTACACTTCCTCCATGAATCCTATCCTCTCCCCAACTCCACATTAGTAAATGATCCCACAGCTTAATTATCCCATTGGCACACTTCCTCCTCTAATTCTCTATTTATTTCTGTTCCCCCCAGCAGACTCCAATTTCCCTTGTCAGTCCTGTTTACTTGCCTTTCCAGTGTCAGGAATATACTAGAAGTTTCAGTCACCTTGAAGTTGATAGTCACAACCATTTTATAGCTGAGTAAACTGAGTCTCAGGAAGAGGTAGAGCGACTCACATGAGTCCACCCCCTAAGCCTGAGCCCTTAGCACTGAAACTTAACTAACAAAGGCACCAGACATTAGCCTGCAGCACAATTAGCTTTGAAATGAAGATAACTAACTTAGATCGGTGTGCCCAGGATCCCATATTGTGATGTGTGACGTGCCCTCTCTTGTGGTTCTTCAAAGGACCTAGTCATAAAGGATCTCTAACCCAGAGCCTCCTAGTTTCTTTAGGAAGGTGGTGTGGAGAGCACTGGACTAGGAGTCAGGAAATCTGGTTTCCAATTCTAGTTCTAACTCACTGGGCAAATTCTTTTGATTTTGTGAGCTTTAGGTTCCTTGTCTGTGAAATCAGGGAGCTGAATCAAGTAGATTCTCAAAGCTGGGAACCCTGGGCCTTTCAAATTCTGGTTACGGAGTCCTTTTTTTTTTTTTTTAATTATCCTTCAGTTTTATTATTTTTCCATCTCCTTTTTGTCATCTTTTAAAGATACACTCAACATTATATTAGTGTATATGTTAATGATGAAACATAAAAATATAATAATTACATGTGAATTCACCACCAGAACATTATCAATGCCTGCATTCTCTTCCCCTATCTCATACCCCATCTTCCTCTCCAAGGCTAACTACTTTCTCATTTTGTGATTACACAATCTTACAAGTGTCTCTGGAGGCCATCTAGCCCACATGTCTCACTCTTCACACAGAAACTAGCTTAGAGGACCTCAGTGAATCAGGTCAGCTTTTAAACAGCCATTAATTATAGAAATTAACTTTATAATATGAGCTCTAGAAGCCAGGCATATGATATTCAGGCTTCATTAGATTCAGAACTATGCAGATTAAGGTCAATGAATAGTAGGCCACTTCAGGGGGCTTCACTCCAATCGAAGTTCTTATGCCATGGTTGCCGAGAGGAGGGAGTGTCTGCAGGAAAGACCTGAAGGAGGGAAGCACACCAAAATACATCAAGACTGACCTGGCAAGGCCAGAGATGGGGGGATGTTATTTATCATCTATGTTCCAAATTGTTTATTTTCATTTGAGTTATTTATTGAATAGGCAATATATGCACATAGAGGAAAATCTAGAAAGTATGAAAGTAAGATGTCTCCCTCCCTTCTCAGTCCCCAGCCAACAGGTTGTCCTTACCTGTAGCAACCACTGGTATCTTTCCAGAGCTAAGCTAAACTTACACAAGTAAATATGATTCATTTACTTTTTATTGTGGCAGCATACTTCAAACAGTGTTCTCTACCTTCTTTTTTAAAATTTAATATTCATTCAGTCACTTAACATTCACGAAATGTCTGCCATGCCCAGGCACTGTTTAGCCCACGTGATACATGGGTGAAATAAACACAAACACTCCTGCTCTCCATGGAGCCAGTGAAGGGAGATAGACAATCAACAAAACCAGTAAGTTATATAATATGTTAGAAAGTGCCTGGGAGAAACAGAGCCGAATAAGGGGTCGGGAGGATGCTACAATTGTAAATAGGCTGCTTTGGGGAGGCCTCATCTAGTGGTGTTATCTGAGCAAACTTGAAGAAGGGGAAGGAGGGGAGCAATGTGAATATCAGGGGGAAAAGCATTCCAAGCTTAGGGAACAGCCAGTGCAAACACGCCGGTGCCTTGTGTGTTGCAGGAACGGTAAGGAGGCCAGGGGAGCCTGTGTGGGATGGGGGGATGGGAAGAAAGCGGTAGAAGATGAGAGGAAATAAGGCCAGAGCAAATTACGTGAAGCCTCTTGGGCCATTGTAAAGATTTTATTAATCTGAGAGAGATGAGGAGGCACTGGACGGTTTGGAGGCAAAGATTGCCATGATCTGATCTGTTTTAACAGGAGGATCCCTGAGTCACCCAACTGGGAATGGATAAGGTCAAGGGTAAAGGCAAGACGACCAGTTAGAGGGAGAGAAGATGCTGGCTTGGACAAAGTGGAAGGGGCGGGAGGTAAGAGGATATTGGACAAATTTTCAGGATAGAACTTATGGATTTACTGATAAATCTGATACGGGTTGTGAGAAAAAGGAGTCAAGGGATCTTGGAGATCCCTCCATACCAATAATAAAGAAAAACACGAAATATTTAGATAACCAGAAAAAAATCGTATTTAATATTATGAAAATAAATATTTAAACACCTCACATAATCCCTACCCGTTCCTTTAAACTACCACCTTTCTAATGGAAGCTGGGTGCGCGAGTCTCTCCACCCCGCCCCGCCCCGCCCCTGGGGCCTCGGCCCCGCCCCCTGGCCGCCCTGTCCCCGCCCACCGCCCGCCTGCCCAATCCCGCCCTCGTTACCATGGTGATCGCCGGCGTTCGCGCAGTGTCTCGGAAGCTTCTGCTGCTCCCCTCAAGAGGCTCCGGTTGCTACGGTGACCGCCCTTGCGAACCGCGTGTGGCACTCTTTCCGCTGTGAGCCCCGCCCAGACCGCGTCCCTGACGCCCGGGATTCGTTAGACGCCGGCGGGTCCCGCGTGGCTCTGGTTGCTATGGTGATCGCGGCCACCGGCCCAGCCAGACCAGGCCGCGCGGCTTCTGGAGCTTTTGCCGCCTCCGCGGGTGAGTCCGCCGCCCCTCTGCCCCACCCGAGTCCGCTCCCGGTGCAGGCACGTTCCAGGAGGCCCTGGTTGGGAGGGCGCCGCTTGCGCGCCCACCGCCCCCCCCAACAGCCCTAACCCGAACACCGCGGCCTGCAGCCCCGGGGCCTCCTCATTTCCTGAGCGCCCGCCCTGGGCCAGGCGCGTGTAGGTCTTGAAGGAGAGCCGGGGCAGATCCGGGAGGACGATAGGCCCGGTTAAGGACGTGGCCAAGGCCACCCTAGTGGGAAGAGGAGGAGGACAGGAGACGCAGGGCTGCTGAATAGGTGTGAAGGGCCAGGCGCTGGGCGCGGTGAGGGAGTACGGGGGAAATGCCTGTGGGCTGAAACCGAAGGCTCCTGACCCACCCAGAGCCTTCATCCCTTGGAGACCACCCCAATTCTGCTTCCTCCCCCTGGGCTGTGATGATGCACAGCTTGGCCTTTGCGCCATGCCCCACTCACACCCCAGTGATAAGTTCAGAGAGGGGCCACTCCCGGTTAGACACCTGGCAGGAGGAGACCCAGGTCTTCCTGACTCCCAGGCAGGGCCAGGAAAGCCTGGTCCCCTCCACCCCCACCCCAGCCACACTGCCTGCAGATGGAAAGAGATGACCTCTGGCCAGTTTTCCTGACAGAGAAGGTGTGTGGATCAATGTTTAAAGCTACTGAGAGGTTAAACATAAACTTGAGGTTGAGTCCCCAAGGATTGCCACAGCTCCCTAACTCTCTTTCCCCTGGTTGGGTCCACAGGACACTCTGGAAGGATGAGGTCCTCGCTGATGCCTTTGGGGCCGCCTGTGAGCCGGGACCGCATCATCACCAGCTTCCCGAAGGTAGAGAGTCATTAGCCAGCCCTCTCCGCGTACCCTGCTCTCCCAACACCATGTCCACACCCACATTTCCTCACCTGCATCCACCACCGGAAACAAAGCAGGAGAATCGGGGAGGTCAGTCCCTCTCTAACAGACCTTGGGAACTTACTAGACTTCTTCAGAAACGGGGAGACTTGGCACTAACTTGCCCAAGGTGGACCAGCAAGTTAAGCGGGACAGCAGGAGACAATGTGGCATGGAGGTTAAAGGTACAGATTTTGCAGGGTTTGCAAGGGTCCTGGGTGTGGATCCTGACTCTGTCATTAAAGTATGTGACTGTGGGCAAGTTACTCAGCCTCTCAGAGCTGCTAATACATAAGGCTAATTCCTCACATTGGGTGCCTGGCTGTTGGTAAACGGGGGTTCCCTTACCTGAGCCGTGGTCACTGCTGTTCTCGTTGTTATTATTACTATTATCAAAATAGCACTCTGGTTTCCTGACACCAAATCCAGGGTCCTCCCTCCTTACCATTCTGCCTTCGGTTCCTGCTGAAAACACGGCTCTCTTCCATGTGTATTAAAATCCAGTATTAGGGCGCCTGAGTGGCTCAGTTGGTTAAGCGACTGCCTTCGGCTCAGGTCATGATCCTGGAGTCCCGGGATCGAGTCCCGCATCGGACTCCCTGCTCAGCAGGGAGTCTGCTTCTCCCTCGGACCCTCCCCCCTCTCATGCTCTCTCTCTATCTCATTCTCTCTCTCAAATAAATAAATAAATAAAATCTTTAAAAAAAATCCAGTATTAATTGCATCAGGCGATGCAAATCAGTCCAACCCCTAGAGGGGCAGTGGGACGGTATTTCCCAGCATTGCGATGCCCCTGCCTTCTGATCCAGCCATTCAAGGCCAGGCATTGGAGCAGTTTGTAAAGCAGGTCAGACAAAACGTAAACGTCCTCCAGGGGGCGCTGCTTCAACAGCAAAATGCTCCTTCCCGACACAGACAGGAGGAAGAATGAGGCTTCCCTCCAGGACTGGATATGCGGTAAGGTCCAAAGTCAATTAAGTAAAAATGCAAGGAATGGAGCAGTGTGTCTAGCGTACTTCCATGGGTGGGAAAAGGAGAGGGCAGAAAACAAATGTATATGTTTGTTTATACATGCCAAAAATATCTCTGAAAGGGCACAGAAGATCCTGTTCTCAGTGGTTGCCTCCATGTGACTTGGGACAGGCATGGAGGGAAAAATCCTCTCCATGGAGTGACCTCTCTGTCTGTTGAATTCTGTGCCCAGGCTGGTAAGGATGAAGGAGGTGACTGCAGACTTTGGGTAATTTGGGCCAGCAGTCATACCTTCTCACCTTTTCTGCTTCTACACATCCACAGAGAAGGCTGTGGTACCTCGGACCTGTGGACAATTCCCCCAGAATTTTGCATCTCAACAGAGGCCCAGACCACTGCTTCCCTAGAGAGCTTGAAGGTGGCCACCAGGGATGATGGACACTGATGTTTAGTGAGCCAAAAGGAAGGGAAGTGTGATCGGCACAAAACAGTTCAGGTCTCATGGGACAGAGGACTCCATTTCCAGAATAGATCAGCAAGGCTCAGAGAGGCAGGGAGTGCTGCCTGGCATCACCACAGCTGGGCGTGGCAGAGCCAGGACTTGACCCGGGTCTGACTCCAGGGCTCCAACCTTCCCCTACCCTGAGGGGCAGCCTGGGGCATCCATCATGTTTTCACTGAGGGCGAGATTCTCCCCGCTCCTGTCTGTGGCAGTTCATCCGGTATCCCGGGGTCACACACTTCAGTCCTGGGAAATTCGTGGTCAGGTGGGGTAAGCCCCTCCCGTTACTCTGTGCCTCAGTTTCCCTGTTTCTAAAATCAGCTCACACTTCCTGCCCAGTCTTCCTTACTACATTTCTTCAGTGCATCCAAAATGGTGGGATTCCTCTAGTGACCACCACCATGGCCAGGCTGACCCCCCATTTGAAGCTGACATGAAAGTTGACAGGAAAAAGCATCCAGCTTTCTCATGAGGTAGCTGACACTGTTCCACACGAATGTGGGCCGCAAGGCTAAGCTGTTCATCTACATCACCCCCATTTGATCCTCCAACGACCACATGAAGAGCTGCTGTTATGAGTGCTTTACAGATGAGGAAACGGGCTCACTGAGATGTTGTGACTTGCCCTTTTGTACAGCTCCTTCCACTGTCCCTGCTGCCTCCATCATGCCTGGAGCTGAGGGGGCAGATGGGCCAGGGCAGAGCCCATCTCAGTGCCTGGGAACTCAGAAGAAATGCTACGGCTATGTAGCATGCTACGGGGTGGAGTCCTTGTCACAGGGGAGCTGTGGGTTGAAGCAGCGCCCCGAGGGACAGAGCAGGTGGCCCAGGGGACTGCTGCCATATCACAGCAGGGCACACCAATAGCTTCCAACGGTGCCCTTCTCCCCACATCCTTACCACGCTCCGTCCTCAGCCTCCGCCAATCTGAGAGCAAAACATAGCCGTCACCTTCAGTTTCTTTAATGTCATCTTTCCCAATTATAAAATAAACATGTGTTCAACATGTATTGTGACATCTTAAAAGCCGTGAACATTTGTTGAGCACTAAGTATATGCCAGGCTGGGTCTGCGCTGATGGCTTTGCAAGCATTATTTTATTTTATGCCCCCAGGCTTTCGAGGTCTTATAGTTGGGGAAATTGAAGTTCAGAGACATTAGACAGCTGCCTGGGATCACACAGCAGCTAAAGGGTGACACAGGTCCTCCTACCCTGCGGTTATGTTCTTCAGCCATAGCCCAGATTTGCCTTCCAAGAACCGTGGAAGGCCCAAAGAGCCCTCCAGGACATTTTCCAAACACATAGATAGATATTTTTAAAGCAAAAAATGCCATCCAAGATCCATAGAAGGCATGGAAGGATCTTGGAGTGAAAAGGGCCCTTACAGCCCACCCCTCTTCTCACTCAGAGAGGTCCAGAGAGGACAGAGACTGGCCACACGCCCACAGCAAGGGCACAGCTGCCCCAGGCGAGACCCCACTCTCTGAGTTGCCACCTGGGCCCTTTGGCCCGGCCCCCACTGCTGCTCCTCAGGACTCATAAGAGCTTGGAGTCTCAGGGCCACTGAGGGGATAGAGGACGGCTGTGACAGAGGGGTCAGGGAAAGCTAACGAGGCTGGAGCTTCAAGGCTCAGGAGGGAGGGAATGCTGGGAGGCAAGCCACCACCTCGCCGCCCTGCTTGGTGATGAAGCTGCAGCTTCTCGGGATGAAATGCCCATCTGTCTGTCTGTCTTTTTTCCAGTGGTACACGCCTGAGGCCTGCCTGCAGCTCAAGGAGCACTTCCATGGGCAGGTCAGCACCACCTGCCAGCGCAGGAACATGGGGACTGTGGGGTGAGTGGGCACAGGATGTGGGGGGAGGCAGCGGGCGGGAATGAGTGCATGGATGAACGTATGAACGAACAAATGGAACACTTACACAGACCACACCCGTACAGCCCCGTGTGGGCCTGGAGCCGATGGCGATTTTTATCGGGCTTTGCTGCCATAGAGAACGGCTTTCCCTTTTCTCAGTAAGTCACGCTCATGACTTTTCAGCCCGGGGTCTCGGCGTATGTCTGCTTCCTCTGTCTGGAATGTCTTTCCTACCCTTCAGCTCACAGTATAGTGTCAGGGGAGTCCCGCACTACCCCCGCTCCCCAGCCTGGGCTGGCCAGGGGGCCCCTCCTGGGTCCCAAGCCCTTATCTCACAGAATTACAAGATTGCTTCTCTGGATTCCCCACTAGATGTAGCCTGTGAGGGCAAGGGCTGTGTCTGTCTTGTTCCCGCCTCGGCAGCACCTGGTACACCTAGCCCTGCCGGCACAGGGAGCTTGCCCCAGTTACCCCTTCTCTTTGTTTTTTTAAATTTTTATTTATTTATTTGACAGAGAGAGAGAGAGAGAGAGAGCACAAGCAGGGGGAGTGGCAGGCAGAGGGAGAAGCAGGCTTCCCGCTGAGCAAGGAGCCTGACACGGGGTTCCATCCCAGGACCCTGGGATCATGACCTGAGCCGAAGGCAGCCGCTTAACTGACTGAGCCACCCAGGCGCCCCAGTTACTCCTTCTCTTAACACACAGGTACCAGGGCCTGCTTTGCCTCTCCTCCTGAGGAGCTCCCAGGTGTCACACAGGTGTGGTGAGCTTGTAGTGGAAGCTGCCGGCTCCAAGGTTCCCTAGGTTGTGCATTGTGAGGCCAGGCTCAGGTCCGAATGCTCACGGGATGAGAGCAACGGCCACCAGTTAAGGAGGGCCAGTTCCGTACAAGGTGCTTTACGCAGACTACCTCTCTGACTCTTCACAATGGCTCTGGGAGGTGAGAAACTGAGGCCCCCATAATACCTCGGCAGTACCTTTACTCCTTCATCTGGGAAGCGGAGTGAGGTCCACCCTGCTCCAGGACCAGAGGCCACTTGGGAGCAGAGAAGACACAGCCTCTGGGCCCCCAGACATGGCCAGGGGAGCCGTACCAGGTCACCAGGTGACACGGGTGCCTTCTTGCTGTCTGCAGGCAGCGGAAGTACTGGTCAAATGTTTGCCCATTGAGCTCCTTTGGCATGAGCTGCAGAAACTTCCACCCACAGTGCCAGGCATGCTGCTGCAGGGAGTGCAGGACACACGCACAGGGTGGGGTGGGGGCTGCTCTCAGTGAGCAAGGTCCTCAGAGAACCCAAGACCTCACAGCCAGTTTACCTCAAGCCATAGCCCAGAGCTGAGTCCTGGCCTGAGTCCTGGCCACTGCTCACCCCTTGGGGCCTGTGTGGCCCTTGCAGACACCTCCAAGGCAGTTGGTGATGGTGGTGTCCCAGTCAGGGAGTACCTGCTTGCAAAGAGCAGGAGCCCGTGCAGCCCCGGGCGTGGGTAGGAGGGGCAGGGGCTCTGCCCCCATGCCCGTATCCGCTGCACGTTGACACTGTGTCTGCACCCTCAGCTCACTCCAGGTTCCTTACGGCGTGTGCCCCCAGCTTGGACATAGCCCCACCTGGGACTCCTTCCTCTACTCCGTCAGCCCAAGACTCAGCCTCCCATTGTGCCCAATTCTAATTCTCACAACAGGGCTTGGGCCCAGTGGGGTCAAGAGCACATAGCCCCAGAGACAGCAGAGTCCCCAGAACAGATGCAGGCCCTCCTGCCCTCCCCTCTAAGTGCCAGGCATGGGGACAGACATCCCAGAGTGTCTCAGCAGGTGCCCCATCCCCTGTCAAGGATTGAGACGTGGCTCATGAGTAGGGAGCTCTGGGAAGGAAGGGCCTGTACGTGTGAAGATGCTCTGTGACTCTGCTTGCAAGCAACACAACCGTATCCCTCACAGGCTGCGACTCTCCAAGGTGGTTGTCGTTGGCGATCTCTACGTGGGCAAGACCAGCCTCATCCACAGGTGCGCCCGCTTGGCCACACCTCCCAGCATTGGTTGTCATGCCTTTCCTTGGGAGGCCCAGATAACACTGTCATAGTTAAAACTGTGTGGCTGCTGGGAACCACACCTCGGAGGGGGTAAGGCATTAGGAAGTGGCAGGTGGGGCGGAGGGGGACCCTGACATTAGTGACACCATCCCCCAGGACCATGGACTCACACCTCACTGGCCCTGACCTGCAGCATTTTCCTCCTGGGCTGCAGCAGATTCTCTTCCCCACCACAGTTCTCGTCGGCAGCTCCGTCTGTCTACTATCTATCTCTGTGGACCATCATCTCCTTATATTCCCTGTGGGTAGACTTTTTGTTGCCTGCAGACTTTGACTGCTGTGAGCAAAACTTCCACACACAGCCTCTCTGATGACTTCCTCGACTCCCACAGGTTTTGCAAGAATGTCTTTGACCGTGACTACAAGGCCACCATCGGGGTGGACTTTGAAATCGAGCGCTTCGAGATCGCTGGGATTCCCTACAGCCTGCAGATGTAAGTCGCCATTGTGTCACACCATGTCCCGTGTGGCTCCTGGGTGGGCTTTGTGGAGGGAGACCCATGGGGAAAGCCTTGGTGAGCTCCTTCTGGACTGTGCCCTGTGGTGTTCTGTGAGGATCTATCTGGACAAACAGGAATGGTGTGACACTGGGCTTTTCCAGTTCCCTGAAGCCCTGTATACTCCGTCACTCCCCATGGGTGTCTCACGTTGGTCATCAGACCTGGGAAAGTCCTCACAGCCCAATGTGCCCACCCACCCTCGTGCTGCCCTGATACCCGCCCCTCGCGTTCTGGCTCCGGGTCCCCGCCCCTAGCCTGCCTGGCCCTCGGTGATCCCACTCACCAGGCCAGCAGGGTGGCCTCCGGCAAGTCACTTCACACCTCTGAGCATCTGTTCTCATCTGGAAAGTGGAGCCCACAGTGGTCCCTGCATGCTGGGGCCTGGTGGAGGGCCCCTAGTCCACGTGCCTTCCTCCGGCTTGATGCACCCCCGTCCTCCTCACCCCTCTGCCCTCACTCCACTCCCCCTGCCTCTCTCCCTCTGTCTGCTCCCCTGCCAGACCCCATGTCTCTGCCTCTCAGTGGCCCACTGGCTTCAGCGCCTCCCCTGTAGTTTCCCTTAGAACAGCCCAGAGTCTCTCCCCCAGGCTCACACTTTCCCACTAGAGCTCTGGACCTTGCCGTCCCTCTCCTCTGGCACCTGGATGATCGTGCAGGTCTAGCTGTGTCATCAGCCCTACCCTCTCCCGTGTGACTTCTCGCCCTTCCAGGCTCTCCTGTGTGGCCCCCTCCCTTTCCTAGGCTCTCTGCCCAGCTGCCCCTACCCCCCTCTTTCCTGCTGCCTCTGCCCTAGTCCCCTTCTCTTTTCTCTCTCCCTGGGGGTCACACCTGATCCGCTGGTTTCATTCCGCAATCCTCTAAGCCCTTCCTGGGCTTAGCCTGGGGGTCCGTGGTCATCAGGATGGAGCTCGCCCTCTCATGGACCTCAGCTCCTTACTCTGTCATGATAATGCCCACTTCTCTGAGGACGGCCCCAGTGCGGTCCTAGAGCCAGGTGGCACCATCAAATCTTGCCCGAGGGAGAGTACAGGGCCAGACCAGAGCAGAAGAGACTGTGAAAATGCAGGGCTGAGGCCTGAGGGGCTCTGGAGCCAGGAGAGCTGAGGAGCACAGAGCTGCTGGGACGGCCTAGGTGGAGCCGGGCTGAGAGCGGGCCACCGGCCTTATCTAACTAGAACAGAGACGCTGTCCTGGCTTGCCTTCTCATTGTCCCTACATTGAGGCCACTGCCAGCTACCCAACCGGCCCCACCTCCAAGCCACCCTCCCAGCTTCCCACCCAGCGTCATCTTCAGAAGCGAAAGACAATATGAATGAATTCATGACAGAATAGGGCCAAAAAGTTCTGCATCAATGCTGAATCACTTCAAAAAATTTCAGACCACTGAGATCTTATTCATGGCTTGTCTACTTTTCCATTTATGGAAGAAAGTTAAATTTTGATCTGTTAATTTTAAAAAAAGGATGGATTTTCAGACTCAGCTCGGCATATTGACCACCTGCCTGGTTCTAAACCAGAGCAAGTAGATCTCAGTATGTGTGTCCCCCTGTCCTATACTGTGCCAATGGCAGACATCATTAATCGATTGTTGCATTCTTTTCCATAGAGCCGGGGCTCCACTTCTCCAGAGAGCCAGAGCTAACTGATCAGAGTCACCCAGGAGATACAAACCACGTCCCTGTTAGACACTCCCACCCCCCACTCAGGGACTGAGCCTCCCCTCTGCTGCTGTGCAGAACGTGGAGCCATGGCCCAGCCACACACGAGCAAGTAGCAGAACCATAGCCGGGAGGGCCAGTCCCATTCATGGGGCCTCATCTACAGGTGGACTTCCACATCTTCAGAGCAAGTACATCAGGGAGCATATTCGCCTTTTTTAATGGCACCGTCCAAAGGGGCGGAGCTACAACTCCATTCATCCAGGCCGTGGAACTAGGGCGTGCCCTTCCCCCACAGGCATGGTGAATCCAGCCAGGGAATTCCCCCATGGGGCACCTTAGGAAGAAAATCACGAGGAATTGCGGGGCGGGGACCTCTGGCCAGTAGTTGGCACAGGCCCTAGGGCCTGCCTGCCCACAGCCCCACCAACCTGCTGGCTCAGACCACTGCAATTGCTTAATCTGCCACCTCTCTTTTTCCCTTTCTGTCTCTGCCACCACACAGCTGGGACACAGCAGGGCAGGAGAAGTTCAAGTGCATTGCATCTGCCTACTACCGGGGTGCTCAGGGTGAGCATCCGGGTGATAACAATGGTGGGGCCCTCAGCCATGTACAGCAGGAGGCTTCCACTGGGCTCATAACAGGAAGTCCAGGTCCTCTGCACAGGTACCAAATCTGCTCTCCAAGAACCACTGAGAAAATCCCCAGCCAGTTCTCGGGGATGAGGAGACTGCCTTCCAGCCAGCCAGGCCTGGGGTTGGCCTCAGCAGTCATACCCTTCAGGGACCCTGTGCTGGCGGGTGCTCCCTGGGGGTCTCAACCACAGTTTCAGCTCAGAAGGATGCTCAGGGGGAGGTGCATGTCCAGAGACCCCAGGAAAAAAGAGCAGAGTCGACTCCTGGAGGAGGTGCGAGGAGGCGAGGCTGGAGGGGGGGAGCGGAGGGGCCGCAGGAGGACTGCACTGCCAGTGGGGGGCAGTGGAGGTGGCCCAGGCACTGGGCAGGACTCCCAGGCAGCAGGTAGCAGCACAGGCCCCCCCCACTCCAACCCCAGCTTCCCAGGGGTTTCAGTGGGAGACCGGAGAACAGTTCACAGTATCCGAAACCAGGCTCGTTATGAGGCCCAGTTATGTCTACTCGATACTGGTAAAGAGAAATCATAACATTGCCATTTGAGATTTGAAAAAAGGCTAAACCAGGAAATAAGCTGTGAGCACCTTGGCCTTGGGCTGGAGTTCCAGCTCTGGCCCGTCTTCTCAGGGGGATGACACCCTGGGAACTGCAGCCCGGCCCGCCACCATCACCATCCTCAGTATCCTCCTTTGTTCATTCCCCTCTGCCTCAGGGGGGACTCCTACAGCCTTAAGCCAAGCTGCAGGGGAACGGTCTGCCTGGCCCTGCTCACATCCCCAGGCCCAGTAGAGAGCCGGCCTTTCTGGAATGTCCTCCACATGGGACCCCCCTCAGGACTCCAGCGGGGTCCTGGACACCCTGGACACCACAGAACCTGAGCAGGGCCGGTGATGAGAACCACCCTGCTCCTCAGAAATTGTTCCCCTAAAGCTGGTTGTTGCTAATTGTCCTCCTAGCCATCGCTGCCATTGGTCAAAAGTCCTGTGTCAGGCCCTGGACCAAAGCTTGTAAAACTAGCTGTTCTTGCTTAAACCTCACAGCACCCCTGAGAGCCTGAGGTACCGTTCTTACCATTTCACAGATGGGGAAACTGAGGTACTCAGCAGTTAAGGCCCTCACCTGAGTTCCCTTGGCTGTAAGTGGCAGAGGGGAGATTTGAACACAGAAGCCCATGAGCTCATCCTGCCTCCCTGGATGCCCTCTGGGGCTGGGCCTCTGGGTATGGGTTGGAGAGGGTGGTGGGTGGGTAGGTCCCAAGAGGCAGCCATGGGGTGCCTCCTTCCCAGCCTCCATAGTGGGGACCAGGGCTGATTGCCTGGGGGCCACCCCGGCAGTTCTGTGGGAGCCAGGCTCCTCTCTGGCTTGCTCTTGGGGAGCAGGGAGCTGCCTGAGGGGAGCCCCTCCTTGTACACCATGTTTGTGTCACGTGTTGCTGACCGGCTCTTGGCTTCTCCCTGTGTGTCCAGTGATCATCACAGCCTTTGACCTCACTGACGTGCAGACTCTGGGGCACACCAGGCAAGTCTGGGACTCTGCGGCCCCTGTGGTCCCCTTGGGTTCGGGATCGCCCATGAGCTGGCCGCCCCCCCCCCCCGTGGGAGGTGCAAGGGACCAGACTTGTTTGTCAGAATTGACTGCCCACAGGCCACTTACTGTCCAATTGCCATATTATCCCTTAAGATTTGCACCCATCTGCTGAGGGCAGGATCAGCTCAGGGTACACAGCCAGCCCGGTCATACAGGGGCCGGCACTCAGGAGGGCCTGCGTTTGCTCTAAATCTCTGCTGTCACCATCTCAAAAGCTTTAATCATTGCTGGAGGAGGGACCTCACATTTTCACTTTGCCCTGGGTCCTACAAATTACATATATCCAGTCCTGTCTGAAGGGATAGCCCTTGCTCTCTGGGGCAGAGACCTGATCAAGAGAGCTGGTAACGTGACCAGTTCTGGGAGGTCATCTGCTTCTGCTGGGAATCATCCAGTTAATGGACGAAAGTCCTCTTCACCTCTCTTTGGTTTAGGGCATTCATATCCCGCTTCCCCCAAGCCCTGTGAGGGCAGTTGGGGTGATCGTTCAAGTTGATGAAAGGGCAGGACTCCCCCAAGGTGACACAGGGTGAGGGCAAACCAGGGCAGGGTCCTCACCTCCCCTGACCAGTGCTTTTGTGTCCCCACCCACCTGCAGTCTACCCGGGGCCCAGCTGGGGTCTGGGTGCCCTCCCTGCAACTCGAGGCTCAGTGCTCCCAGCCCTGGGGCGGACCCAGGTCTGCACCCCCATCCCCTGGTCTTCCTCAGACCTCTCTAGGTGGATGAATGCCATCTCTCAGCCTGTCTCCCCTCTGTGCGTTCCAGGCAGTGGCTGGAGGATGCATTAAGGGAGAATGAACCGGGCTCCTGCTTCGTGTTCCTCGTGGGAACCAAGAAGGACCTCCTGGTGAGCACACCAGAGCTAGAGGCTTGGGATGGCCCTCGGGAAAATGCAGCTGCTTTCAGCCGGAGCTTGGGGAATGGAGGGTGGTGCTGACTTGCCCAGATGGGAATTGGAAGACCCAGAGCTGAAAGTTGGGGGTACCTGTGCTTCGTCTTGTCGGAGAGGGATCACTGGGATCTCACCCCTGAGGAAGGTGTACCCCCGTCCATGCACTGAAGCCGCCCATCCCAGGGTGAGGTGGGGAGGGAGGAGGCACAGGGGGGAGCGCCCCCCCACAGGAGGGCTGCTTCTCCCAGTCAGGGGCTGCATGTGAGCAGGCAGAAGTGGAGGCTGTGCGTCTGGCCAATGAGATGCAGGCCGAGTACTGGTCGGTGTCCGCTAAGACAGGTGAGTGGGTGCGGGGCTGTTGCCCCAGCGGGTGTGGGGAGTTTCCTTCGGTGGCGCTATGGCATGCTTGAGTCACAGCTGGCTGTGCTGGTGACCGTGCGGGGCCTTCCACTGCCTGAGAGGGGTCTCCTCATCTCTGGAGGGAGAGCGGGGGCCAGGAATAGTGACCCCTGGCCCTGGCCCGTGTTCTCTAATGCATCCCCCTCCCTCCTTGAGGCAGATCCATTTTATCCCTGCGAGGTCACCTCCAGGGTCACAGGGAGGAAGCGGCCAGGCTGGGGTTGGAATACAGCCCTCACCTATAACCACTACCATCCTGCACCCCCTCTGTCCTAAGGTAGCTGGGTAAGAGGCACCTCCTGGCTGGCACATAGAAGGGCCCAGTAACTGGGGGCTCCCATCCCTTCCCCGGGTGTCATCGTGGAAGATACTGCAACATTGCTTGTGACCCCCTGACCCTCATCCACATCCCACCAGTCTGTCCTCCAGCCACACGGGGCCCCCCACCGCCACACTGAGCCACCAGCCCCTGAGCTGCCCTCACCCACAGGCCACTCCTTACTCCAGCCCTGGCAAGATGCCTAACACCTCAGCCTCAGTGTCCCCATCTGGGAAATGGGGTGACCCTGTCCATCTCATTTCATTTTTACTGTGAAAAGGTATTTTAAATTACAAAAGCCATATGTATTCAGTGAGGGAAAACTAGAAAATGCAGAGAAGCAAAAGACACACTTAAAACACACAGGTTGTTGGTGGGAGGGGGGTGTGAAATGAAGTAACATGCAGTACCTGGCTCATAGAAGGCCCCAGTGGCTCTGGAGACTCTGGAATTATGCCTTGTGGTCCTTGCCCCAGGTAAGGGGCCACAGGCGACATCTGGCCAAGGGCTGGGGGAGGCAAGGATGGGAGTATTAAGGGTAGGCACCACAGCCTCCAGCCCAACACAGATAAAAGCGTGGCAGTGCCCATACCCAGTTCCCTCTGCTTCCTGACAGCATCCCCCGTGCCCTATGGGGAGCCCCACCCCCTTAGAGTAACAGAAGATTCACGGACAACTCCCTATGGGCCAAGCAGGATTGCCCTGTGCAGTTGTATGGGTTGTTAGCTGCACAAGGGCAGTGCACATGTCGGGGGCTGGAACCTAGCCCTGTGCCCAGATGGGTGGCCTTCTCCCCCTGAGGGAGGAGGCACAAAGGCTCTATGTAGGAGTTGACAGCAGCTGCCCACTGGACAGGTGCTCAAAAGTGACAGGAAAGCAGACACCCTTCTGATCTCCACTCATCCCGGTGCCAAGCCCACAGGAGATGCTCAGTGGTGATTAATTGGAAGAGTAGATGCTGGGAAACCAAGGCTCGGAGATTTGAAGGAGCTTCCAGGGCAGGGTGCCCTGGAGCCCCCGGAGGTGGGAAGCCAGGCCAGCCAGCCCTATCCCTTGCCCTCTGCTGCCCCAGACAGTCCCACAGGTGGGCCGCCCTGGCTCCCACACCCGCCAGCTCCCAAATTCGTCTGCGCGTAAGGGCCAAGGCGACGGGGTCAGGGCTGTCTCTTGGGCCCCCAGGGGAGAACGTGAAGGCGTTCTTCAGCCGCGTGGCCGCCCTGGCATTCGAGCAGTCAGTTCTACAGGACTTGGAGAGGAGGAGCGGCGCCCCGCTCCAGGTCGGCGATGGAGACCTCATCCGTGCGTACAGACCGCAGGGCTGGGGCTGGGGAGCAGGCTCGCAGTGTAAAACCAACGTCCACCAGCCTCCCGTCCCAAGAGGCTACTCCCTTAACTTGTCCTCCTGTGCTGTCCTCTCTGGGGTACGCTTTTTGTCACTACTCTGATGTCAGGCCCTCAGCCTCCCTGACCCTGCTTGCCAGCTCAGACTCGCTCCCTGGCTCTCTTTGCCCACCCGGCAGCTTCCTCATGAGCCAGGCTGGGCATCCCTGGCTGCGTGCATGTGTCTTGGCTTTGGCTCTCCCAGTCTGTGTCTTTCCCCACGCTGTTCCACCATCTGGAATACATCCTAGGCCTCTCAGCCTGTGCCAGGTCACCAAGGCCCTGATAGAGAGGCCTGGAAGGTCAAGCTCAGCTCTGACCAGCCCAGTCACCAGAAGGTGCCAGTGGCAGGGGAGGGAGGCTGCCCCGTGTCAGCTGCAGGTGCTTAGTTGATGCCATGTGACTTCTCCCATCCTTACAGGAATGGAGGGAAGTCCACCTGAGACCCAGGAGAGCACGACATCCTCCAGCCTGGGTTGCTGTTAGCTGGGGCCTGCACCAGAAGCATGGGCAGTGCCTTCCGTGACCGTGGAGGGGTGACATGAAGCCATCCATGTCTGCCCACCCACCATGCTGAGCCCCAGAGCTCAGCCACTTCTCTTTAGTGGGTTGGGAGCCAGGAAAGGCCTGCACTGGCTGCCCAGGAGCCCCCCACTGCCCTGCTGGTGGGTGCACTGCGGTGATCATCTGGGAGGCCAATGCCACCTACAGAGTCACCAGACATTCCCCCCTGGTCTTGAGAGGCCTCGGAGCTGCAGACACGAGACACTGGTGCCCCACACCGCCTCTCTCGCCCTCGACACACGTTACCTGCCCACGTAGGCACTCTGCCAACTTTCCTGGGTCGCCCTCAGGAGCCTTCTCTTCTCAGTGGTCCAGGCAAGCAGGACTTGTCAAAGCCAGCATATGAGGGAACACCCCACCTGTCATCCCTGCTTGGGACTTTTCTGTAATCAACAGGACTTGCAGCTCACTGTCCACTGTCCCTTGGCCACAGACTTGTGGGATCCCTGGGCAGCCTTGCTCCTCTGGAGGAGGAAGGACAGGAGGGTCTCTCAGGCCCCTTCTGGCCAAGGGGTCGTCTTTGGCTCCTCCTCCCCACCTGCCCCACACCCCGCAGCCATGGGTGGGTGCCCACTCATCCCCGCCCACCCCGTGCCACAAGCAGGGGGGGCACATCTGGGCATATCCTACCTGCTTCTCCGAGATGGTGAGCATTTTGCAAACAGCTGTTCTGGTCAGTGCCCCGAAGAGTGCCCCACACAGTGCCCGGCACACGGGGTGCCCAGTGCACGCTGGGTAGCTGACAGCAGTTGCCAAATGCTGGTTGGGGAAGAACACCTGCATCTTTTTCTGTTCAGTCTCCCTTCACCACATTTTAGCTCTAATTTTTTACAGATTATCTAAAACACTTCTTTATATAAATCACTCTTAAAGAAATTCTGTACATGCTTATTGTAAACCAAAACAAGATACTACAAGGCTTTGTATGCAGAGTGAAAGCCCCCCTCCTGTCCTTGGAAGTAAGTGTTGTTAACAGCTGTAGGAGCCCTTCCAGACTAGTCCTCTGCAGCACAGCCAGGTGTCTTGTCACGTTTGCTGTTTGACCAGAGTGACCTTTGACCCCACGTGCTGCCTGGCAGCCTGCATTCTGGTTGACCTGCAGGAGCCCTCTGTCCACACGGAGGCGACCTGTTCCTTTGGCGGCTGCCAGTTTTCCTTCGGGTGGTGGGCCAGAGTCCAGGTGCCCTGCCCCCTGACTGGGATACGAGGTTTGTGTCCAGCTCCCAGCTTTTACCAAAGGTACTGCAGTGACCATCCTTGTAGTTGTGGTTTTGTACACTCAGGATTCCCGAAGAGAATTTGCTGGCCCTTCTGAGGACTGGTGGCCCAGCTTGGTCCACTAGACACAATCTTGGCTGGGGGGAGGGGGGTTGGGGGACAGGGAGCAGGCTGTGTTAGGACCGGGTTTGTGGCACACAGCGGAAAGTGTCATGGGATGGAGGAGCCCGGCCACGGTGGGTTGGCAGTCTCCAGCGGCTCCCTCCCCTCACCCCTTCAGGCCCCAGGATTGAGGGGGAAATAATGGTGACCTGTTAATAGCTCCTGAGCTAGAACCACAGGGTCTCAGGCACACCCACTCTCTGTAAGTTGTCCTTTATTAAACTCTCCCCATGTTGTCCACTGTGCATGCTTATCTGTTCCCCACCAGCTGATACAGAGCCGCCTCTGTCAATCTATGAGTCAACAAAGACATTCTCTTCAAACACCTCCAAATGTGGCTGTCATTTCTGGGGCAGAGACTGGGGACCAGAAGCAAATGGTTCAGAAGAGACCTGTCCCTGTCAGCCCCAGCAAGCTACGGGCAAGATCAGAAAACTAGGGCGATCAATGCGGTTTTGGGAGACAGGGAGCAGGCGGTGTTAGGACCAGGTTTGTGGCACACAGCGGAAAGTGTGTGCCTGTCCCTCAGATGTATGTCCCTGCCAAGCAGCCTCACCCATGGGACACTGTGTCCCTTATATGTCTATCCCCCAGTCGGGTGGTCCCAGTGCCCTGTCACCCAGGGTTGTGACCCCAAAAAGAGGTTTATTCGCATGGCTCCAACCACACCCAGCCCTCCTCAGGATCCTCAGCAGAGCCAGGAAATGAGCTTATCAATCCCTTCCTCGGTCACCCCTTCCTGCCTGAGCCCCCACGGTTTTAGTAGGCTCCAGCCCTGCAGCCATATGACCGATGATGAAGACCCCAGTGACCCAGAGCAGGGCACTTGCTCCCAGCCTCCTTAATCTTGTGCCCTGGCCACCAACTTGCCTCCCATGCCCCTAGCCCCTCTTTGGGCCCCTAGATTCGGGGGAAGGCCTAGGATCCATTTGACTCCGACTTCAGCAGGGCGGGGCGGGGGGTGGTAAGATGGGAGCCACCTCCAGATGAACCTCACACTCCAGAAAGACCCAGGGCTTCTTAAGCAGGGAGACCCAGGTTTACCTAAGATCTAGGTAACTGGAACAGAGAGATGGACAGAGGATCACTTACATTCACACAGATGAGAATTAGTGTACCTGGGAAAGGCCCAGGGTCACAAGCGGTTCCAAGCCTGCAGGGGGGACATGGCAAATGCAGAGGCCCAGAGCAGGGACCGAGAGAAGGCAGGGGATGAGGGGAGCCTTCAGAAGAAGCAGCACACAGCTCAGGGAGGGCCCTCCTCTTCTGAGGGAGAAGGGGCTCCTGAAGACTGGGGGGCCCTGGGTCCACTGTTGCCCAAGAAGCCCAGGACTTCAGGCGCTGCCCCAACATGAGATACCCTCCCAGCAGCTCCTGGGCTCCTCTGCCATCTGCTATGGCCTCCCCATGTCACCTCCCATATGTCGGGCCTTCCCCTGAGGGAAGTTGATCGGCAGACGGGAAATGTGGCCGTCACACCGCCTCCACCTCTTTCCAGGCAGCCCAGATCCTTCCCAGCCTCCACCCCCACACCCAGACGCCTCCCCAGCATTCAGGACCACCAGCCACCTGTCTGAGCCTGCCCCCAGCCTGCTGTCTACAGGCCCTTTGCTCTGCTTGCTCCCCACCCTGTCTTCAGGGACACATGGTGGGTGTTCTGGGAAGCAAAGCAGCCCCAGGGCTCTCTTGTGCCCCACAGGTGGGTGGTACCCCCTGGCCTGAGGGTGCTCTGGGCCTGCTCTGGGCCTCTGACCACTGGAAGCCACAGCCCGGACCGTCTAACAGGCCATGCTTTCAGGAACAAGCTCATCTTGTCCCCGCCCCTTCACTCTCTATGAAGGCTGGAAATGGCAGCCAGGACCTCCCCCCTCTTCCCCCTCCCCTCCACCCCCCCCACTGGGATTCCCTGGCTATAGGGGCCTCATCAATAATTGATGCTGCAGAAGGTCGGGGGGTTACAGCTGAGGGGGCCCTGGGAGAAAAGACCCACACACTCATTTGGAACCCTTGGCCAAGGGCGTCCCACAGAGATCCCTGCTCCTCTCTCTGGGGCTGGCGGCCTGGAGGAGGTGCCCAGCCAGGCACTATGCAGCACAACACATGCAAGCCGACTAAAGAAAACTGCATTGATCGCCCTAGTTTTCTGATCTTGCCCGTAGCTTGCTGGGGCTGACAGAGGACAGATGATGGATGGCAGATGACAGATGGGGGCCACATGGCCACATCCCGCTAGAAGGGGACCTCCAGTCCCCAAAGTGGGTGGGGATGAGGATACAGCCAGGGGAAGGAAAGAACAAGAAAAGGCCCAGATATTCAAGTTGGTCTTAGGTAGGTCTTCAGGCAGAAAGCCCTGCTGACTTTTTTTTTTTTTAAGATTTTACTTATTTGACAGAGAGAGAGCGCGCAAGTAGGCAGAGAGGCAGGCACAGGGGAGAAGGAGAAGCAGGCTTCCCACTGAGCAGGGAGCCCGATGCGGGGCTCAATCCCAGGACCCTGGGATCAGGACCTGAGCCGAAGGCAGATGCTCAACCATCTGAGCCACCCAGGCGCCCCTCCTGCTGACTTTATAAAGCTCCATCTGACAATCCCATCTGATGGCACAGGGGTCAGGAACACAGTAGTCAGACTGGGATCAAGTCTGCGCCCCCCCCCACTTACTGCTGTGTGACTAAGGGGTCACTGTCCCTCTCTCAGCCCTTTTCTCTGCCTCCTGCCAGGATGATAGCTGTGAGGGGGGGAAGCAAGTCGCATTAATGGAGGCCCTAGCCCCAGGCTGGGCAGCTGGCAAGGGCTGGGGGGATGGAAGACCATGCAACTCTCATGGGCAATGCCACGGCGCCCACCCACACAGTGCCTCTGTGTTAATTAGGAAAAGGTACCCATGCACTTCCTTAAAAGAATTGAACATAGAGGGGCGCCTGAGTGGCTCAGTTGGTTGAGCGACTGCCTTCGGCTCGGGTCATGATCCCGGAGTCCTGGGATCGAGTCCCACATCGGGCTCCCAGCTCAGCGGGGAACCTGCTTCTCCCTCTGACCTTTTTCCCTCTCATGCTGTTTCTCTCTCTCTCTCTCTCTCTTTCAAATAAATAAATAAAATCTTAAAAAAAAAACTAGAAAAAAAAAGAGTTAAACATAGAACCACCATATGATCCAGAAATCCCATTCCTAAGAATATTTGCCAAAGAATTGAAAACAAGGACTCAAGTATGTGTACACACATGTTCAGAGCAGCATTATTCATACGAGCCAAATGTCCACCAACAGATAGACCACATTCTGTGTGGTCTATCCATACAATGGAATATCATTCAGTCTTAAAAAGGAACGAAATACTGACACATACTACAACGTGGTTGAACCTTGAAAACCCTAGGCTAGATGAAAGAAGCCAAACACAAAAGGCCACCTATTATTTGAATCCATTAGTATGAAATGTCCAGAATAGGTAAATCTATACAGACAGAAAGGAAATTACTGGTTGTCAGGGGCTGGAAGGAGAGAGAAATGGGGAGCCACTGCTTAATGGGTGTGGCATTTCCTTTTGGGTTTTGTGGTGATAAAAAATATATATATATATATATATATTGGTGAGGGGCAGAGGGAGAGGGAGAGAGAGAATCCCAACCAGGCCCCATGCCCATGCCCAGCTTGGAGCCTGACATGGGGCTTGATCCCACACCCTGAGATCATGACCTGTGCTGAAATCAAGAGTCAGATGCTCAACCAACTGAGCACCCAGGCACCCGGTTATGAAAATATTTTTGAGGGCGCCTGGGTGGCTCAGCTGGTTAAGCGACTGCCTTCGGCTCAGGTCATGATCCCGGAGTCCCGGGATCGAGTCCCACATCAGACTCCCTGCTCAGTGGGGAGTCTGCTTCTCCCTCTGACCCTCCCCCCTCTCATGTACTCTCTCTCTCTCTCTCACTCTCTCTCTCAAATAAATAAAATCTTTAAAAAGAAAGAAAATATTTTTGAACTAGATACAAGCTGTGTGGTTGCACAACACTGTGAATATACTAAATCTCTCTGAACTGTTCACTTTAAAATGGTTAATTTTGTTATGTGAATTTCACCTCAATTTAAAAATAGCCCTTCTTGCTCATGGCATTTGATATCCATATGTTAGAAAACTGCTGTTATAAACTGATTTTGTGAGGAAAAGACACATTTTTACGATTGCTGTCACCACCAATATTCATATCTACCAGGTCTAAGCAGGGAACCATGCCCCCTTTGATGTATGCCCTTGTACAGTGCACATCCTGTCTAACCGTAGCTGGCAGACCTGCTCAGGAAGTCCCTAAGGGAAGGGGTGGCCAGTCCATTTTACAATGAACAAATGGAAATTTCCTGGTTTCACACTAGTGGGGCATTCGGACTTCAGAATGACACAAAGAACATAGGCAGGCTATGGAGCTGGAAGATGGTCTCAAGCCTGCCCGCACCTGAAGGGCTGGGTGACGTGCAAACATGTCTTCATCTGTGGAGTGGGGATGAATCCCCGGGTTCATGTGAGCATTCAAAGAGATGCTAGAAAAATGTTCCTCCTTACCCCTCAGTGAGCAGGACCAGGGGCTGCTTCCACCCAGGCTGGGGACCCAAGGGCTGGCTTAACTTATCCACCACAATTTTTGTTTTTTAATAGAACAGCTTTATTAAGATATAATTTACATACCATATAATACTTACCCATTTCAAGTGTATAATGGAATAGTTTTTAGTATATTCACTAAGTTGTGCAAAACCTAGAACCACTATCTAGTTCTAGGACATTTCTAAAAAGAAACTCAATGACCTTTAACAGTCATTCCCCATTCCTCCCACCCTCTTATCCCCAGCAACCACCAACCTACTTTCTATTTCTACAGATAAGTCCATTCTGGACATTTCACATAAATGGAATCATACAATAGGTGGCCTTTTATGACAGTCTTCTTTCACTTAGCAGAAGTTTTTCAAGGTTCATCCATGTTGTAGTATCAGTACTGCATTCCTTTTTGTGGCCAAATAATATTCCATTGTATGGATGTACCACATTCTGAGTAACAATTCATTTGTTGATGGACCTTGGGTTGTTTCTACCGCCCGTTTTAATGCATTGGAAGTTCTGCATTCTGTCCAGCAGAGGGGGCTATGGGGTCCCAGCCTCTTCCTCCAGCAAAGGAAAAGGGCGCCTTGGGGAGGGGTTGCCAGCATCTCTTTGGGTTCAGGGATGGCTGAGGGTGCCTGAGGGTGTGTGTGTTTCTGTGTTTGATTTTTTTTTAACACAATAAATGTTTTGTGTGTGTTTGATTTCTAAATAAACTGCAGAGCCACATAACCACATCCCAGAAAATGGAGGAGATTGAGGGGAGACATCACCATTAATCCTATTTCTCTGTCCCACTTTAGTTCTTAGATGAAAAACAACAAAACAACAACAACAACAACATCTATTGGGAGTGATGGAAATGTCTGTTATTTGATTGTGGTGATGGTTTCACAGGTGTGTTACAGATTCCAGAACTCATCAAATTGCACACTTCAAATATGTGCAGTTTATTGCACATCAATTATACCTCAGTAAGGCTGTAAAAAACTTAAAAAACAAAAAATAATACCTATTTTTTTTCATTACAAAAGATAGGCCTTTTCATCATGAAGAATTCAGAAAAGCGGAGTGATTTGAATTCATTATGAGTGAATTCAGAAAATAAATGTCACTTGCTCCTCGGGGCTTATGGAGCCCCTGGTGAAGTCCCCTCCACCTACTGAACCCCTTGGCAAGCTCTGTGGGGCCAGCATCAGCTTCCAGCTTGTACGGCCAGGCTCTGGGGCCCACCTTAGCTCTGCAGGCCTCATGGTGCCAGACCCGGTGTCCTTCCGCCTGAGGACTTGGCTGTCATTCACAGGGGCCCTGCCCTTCTCACTCAGTCTGCATCCCTCGGGACTCTTGGGTCCCTGTCATTTCTCTGGCCAGTGCTTCTCAGTCTCTCTGCCTCTACTTCCCTCCTAGTCCAGCCCCTAACCCTTCTGCACCCAGTCCCCTGGGGAGCCAGGGAGAATCTCCAGACCTATGGCCATAAACACTAGCTATTCACTAACAATGCTCCCATTTCTGTCTCCGGTCTTGACAGCTCCTTGGTACCCCAAACCCACTCTCTCTCCACCTGACTCCTCTCTGTGGATGGGCCGCAGGCACCTGAAGCCTCGTCACATGGGCACCCCAGTTTCCCCATCACACTCAATGACCCACTGTCCACAACATAGCTGGTCCTTCCTCCCTCGACATCTGATCCATCAGTTAGTCCAGAACAAACCTGGAAACCGACCCCCTCTCTCTATTGTCTCGCTTCCACCCTAGTGTGGTTCTGGGTCACCAGCGGCCCTCATCTGGACCAGTGGCACAACCCCTGTCCACTTACCCTGCTCCCACCCCCTACCTCCCACCTGTCCACAAAACAAATCTGAGCAAGTCACCCCCCTGCTTATGGCAGATACTGTGGCTATTTGAATTTAAATTCATTAAAGGTAAAGCAAACTAAAACTTATTTATTTATTTAATGTTAAAAGATTTTCTTTTTAAGTAATCTCTACGTCCAACATGGGGCTCAAACTCACAATCCCAAGACCAAGAGTCACATGTTCCATTGACTGAGCCAGCCAGGCGCCCCAAACCAAATTTTAAGTCAAACTAGATTTTTCCAGTTCTTTGGTTGCCGCCACCACGTTGTGCCCAGGAGTCGCAGGAGGAAGCTAGGGGCTGCTGTTTGTTCAGTGCAGAGTGTAGAACATGTCCTTCATGGCGGAAAGTTCTATCAGACAGTGCAAGCTCAGAACCTTCCAGAGGCTTTTCCTTGCATTTAGAATAAAAGCTAAACTTCTTACAGGCCTCCTTACAAGGCCCTGCCTTACCTCTGATGTCACCTCCTTCCACCCACACAAGTCTCGTCTCCTAACCCACCTGCACCTGAAACACACCTAGAACTTTGACGTCTCCCAGTCTTTGCCTTTCTGTTCCTCATCTTTAGGACCAGCTGAGAGGCCACCTCTCCCGGCAGGCCTTCCCCAGACCTCTGCCCCCTCCTGGATCCTTGCACAGCACACACAGGCCTGGCTCTGCCTGCCTTATCCTTTCCTCCCCCACCCATGTCCATCTTTCTCTCTGGGTTGTGTGCTCCTCCAGGCCACACACACATCAGATTCTTCTTTCAGCCAGCGCTGGCCGAGCATCTGCTATGTGCTGAGCACTGGGGAGTCAGTGGGGAACAAGACAAACAGATCCCATCCTTGGGAGTTTAGATCTAGCTGGGGACAGACAGCTAACGGGGGATTAAGAGTGTTATGTATCTGGGCCCCATATTCCTCCTCATTCCTTCTTCCCCTGGGGGAGGGATGGATGATAAGAAAGCTCTGCAGGAAAAGACCAGAGACCCAAGGCAGAAATGTTTTTAGGAAAGGACTGAGGATGAGAGGAGTGTCCTTGGGGCCAGAAGAAGCTATCTCACAGGGGAGATAGCCACTATCTCCTGGTTTCTGAAATAAGTTCGCTTATGTATACAATATTTGAGGTGGGGCTCAACTGGGGCCTGCAAACCAGAGAAAGGGACACCTCTCTGACAGATGAAGCTTCCCTCCCAAAGTATCCTTTTCTTTCCCAGGTGATTAATGATAATGTCCCAGATGAGCCCATAATTCCCTGCCCTGGAAGTGGGTTCCATCAGCAAAGGAAAAAAAGCAGTATGTGCTTTTGGAATTCTCTCTGGTGACAACCAGACAATGGGACTCTGGAAGCCTGCCTGATCCAACCCACTGGGTGACCTGAACAGGTCATCTGAGGAAGGCTGCTAATATTGATCGCAAGCCGCTCCGTGCCACACGCTATGGGGTCAGGACTTACACCCATTTAAAGAAAAAGGTCGCTGAGGATGTGCAAACTGCTGGGATTCCAGCCTCACCTGTCCAGCCCCAAAGTCAGGGCATCAACTCATTCTGTTTCTTTGCCTGCCAAACAGGCTTTGGAGGGGGTGCTTGCCTTTGGAGGGGTCTGCAGCATAAAGGAGCTGGGGCCTCAGGAGGAGAGAGAGCAGGAGGGTGGAGAGGCCTGCAGAGGGCAGCAGTGAGCTGTGCCTGGAAGTGTCTGGACTCAGGGGCCCAAGTTTTCCCGTGACCCTCCCAGGGCACCTCCCAGAGCACTAACCTTAAGCAGTCAAGGGAGGAGCATCACATGCCATTTATCACAATGTGTTTCGTGTCTGCCCCAACTGGGTGCTTTACACATGGTGCTCACGTTTTACATTACAAGGATAAAGCTGAGGCTCAGAGAAGGAAGGAACTGTCCAGGTCACAAAACCTGGAGTGGGGAAGACCTGAACTGGAGTCAGGCTGGCCTGGCTGATAGCCCTGGGCTCTGTTCCTTCTAGATTAGATGCTGGGGCATCTGTTCCGGGTGGCACTGGATGCGGGGAGGGGGGCAAGATAACCCCTCACATCCATGCAGGGACAACAGCCCTTGGAGACAGGTATCCTTGCTCTCATTTCAGTGCCAAAGGAAACTGAGGCACAGAGGCAGAGGTGGTCCGGACTCAGGCCCAGTTCTTTGGTTTACAAATCCTGTTTCCTGTTCCCTCACCCCGATGGCTGGTTTGGGTATTTTCTTTCTCTTCTTAAGATTTTATTCATTTATTTGACAGAGAGAGAGCACAAGCAGGGGAAGCAGCAGAGGGAGAGGGAGAAGCAGGCTCCCCGCTGAGCAGGGAGCCCACTGTGGGGCTCGACCCCAGGACCCTGGGATCATGACCTGGGCTGAAGGCCGACGCTTAACCGACTGAGCCACCAGGTGCCACTGGTGTGAGTATTTTCATTTGGTGCCCATCAGACTCCCTGAAGTGTGCTCTCTGCTGTGGGTCTACCATCTCTGGACTTCCCTGGGGTAGGAGAGATGACTTTGTTTCACTGCCGGCCCTGGGCTGTCCTGTCTTCCACCCAGTCCTGAGGGTTACGGTGGAGACTGGCCACACCCTTAGGGGGAGACTAAACACCTAAGTTCTGAGTCAGGCAATCCGGGAAAAACTAGGCTGGCCTCTGAAGCTCAGGAGAGGCCAGCGGACAGACATTACAGCTCAGGACCACAGGGAGAGCGATGTGGGTGTTGAGTGACCTCGGGGAGAAATTCCTGCCAATTATCTCTGCGACAATGCCCTGTGGCAGCTGTGGCATCACCCACTCCAAGGCCACAGCGCTGGGGGCCGTTGGCACTCAGGCGCTCCTGGCTTTGGTGGCCCAGCCTGGCCCTCCCCGCCCCCCTGGATGACCCGCCCTTCCAGGCTCGAGTGTGCGGAGGTGCCCGGTGGATGGCCCCTAGAGTGCTCAGCCCTGACGCTGGAGAGTGGCTGCCGGGCTGTGGAGACGCGAAGATCCCGGTGTTCCTGTTCCAGGAGTGCAGAAGGCGCTAGGGCCGTGAGAGGGCCGGGTTCGCCGCCGCCGGGGACTGAGTTTCCCTAAGGCGCGGAGACTGAGAGAGGGCTGGGGCCGGGTGGGGGCGCGGCCTCCCGGCGGCCCCTCCCCCCTCCCCCGGTTTCCCCCCCCAACCCGGAGCCCTCTGCACGGCCCCTTTAAGAGGCCCGCCCGGCTCCGTCTGCCGCGCCGCGGCCACCGCCCCCCGGCCCTCCCCTTCCTGCGGCGCCGATTGCGGGCCGGGCGGGAGTGCGGCGAGAGCGGGCCGGGCCGAGAGCAGCGCCCGGGAGGCGGCGGCGGCCGGGACAAGGCGCGGCGCGGGAGCGAGAGCAGAGGAGCGCGCGGGCGGCGGCCGTGGGCTAGCGGCGCCGGGCCGAGCGGAGAGCAGCGCCCGCGCCGCGCGGAGAAGCCCCGCACACAATAGCGGCGCGCGCAGCCCCGCGCCCTTCCCCCGCCCTCGCGCGCGCCCGCCCCCCTCGCGCGCGCCCTCCCCCGCGCCCCGCGCCGCCCGGGGGAGCCGAGCCCGCCGCCTCACCTGCGGTCCGGGAGGGGGCGGGCATTGTTCGGCCGCCGCGGCCGCCACCACCACCGCCGCGCGAGGCCATGGGGGCCGCCGGGCGCCCCGGGCCGGGCCTGGAGAGGTCGCCGCTCCGCCGCTGAGGCGGGCCCCGCGCTCAGCCGGGCGGCGCAGGTGAGGCCGGCCGCGCCATGGTGGACCCGGTGGGCTTCGCCGAGGCGTGGAAGGCGCAGTTCCCGGACTCCGAGCCGCCGCGCATGGAGCTGCGCTCGGTGGGCGACATCGAGCAGGAACTGGAGCGCTGCAAGGCCTCCATTCGGCGCCTGGAGCAGGAGGTGAACCAGGAGCGCTTCCGCATGATCTACCTGCAGACGCTGCTGGCCAAGGAGAAGAAGAGCTACGACCGGCAACGCTGGGGCTTCCGACGCGCGGCGCAGCCCCCCGACGGCGCCGCCGAGCCGCGCGCGTCCGCGCAGCGCCCGCCGCCCGCGCCCGCCGACGGCGCCGACCCGCCGCCCGCCGAGGAGTCCGAGGCCCGGCCCGACGGAGAGGGCTCCCCGAGCAAGGCCAGGCCCGCGGCCGCCCGCAGGCCAGGGGCCTCCGCGAGCGCGGACCGGGAAGACCGGGGCCCCCCCACCAGCGTGGCGGCGCTCAGGTCCAACTTTGAGAGGATCCGCAAGGGCCATGGCCAGCCCGGGGCGGCGGACACCGAGAAGCCCTTCTACGTGAACGTCGAGTTTCACCACGAGCGCGGCCTGGTGAAGGTCAACGACAAAGAGGTGTCGGACCGGATCAGCTCCCTGGGCAGCCAGGCGATGCAAATGGAGCGTAAGAAGTCCCAGCACGGCACCGGGCCGGGCCTGGGGGACGCGCCCAGACCCTCTTACCGGGGCCGCTCCTCTGAGAGCAGCTGCGGCCTCGACGGCGACTACGAGGACGCGGAGCTGAACCCCCGCTTCCTGAAGGACAACCTGATCAACGCCAATGGCGGCAGCAGGCCCCCTTGGCCGCCCCTGGAGTACCAGCCCTACCAGAGCATTTACGTCGGGGGCATGATGATGGAAGGGGAGGGCAAGGGCCCGCTCCTGCGCAGCCAGAGCACCTCGGAGCAGGAGAAGCGCCTTACCTGGCCCCGCAGGTCCTACTCGCCTCGGAGCTTTGAGGACAGCGGAGGCGGCTACACCCCGGACTGCAGCTCCAACGAGAACCTCACCTCGAGCGAGGAGGACTTCTCCTCGGGCCAGTCCAGCCGCGTGTCCCCCAGCCCCACCACCTACCGCATGTTTCGGGACAAGAGCCGCTCACCCTCGCAGAACTCACAGCAGTCCTTTGACAGTAGCAGCCCCCCGACGCCCCAGTGCCAGAAGCGGCACCGGCAGGGCCAGGTCATCGTGTCGGAGGCCACCATCGTTGGCGTCCGCAAGACGGGGCAGATCTGGCCCAGCGATGGGGACAGCTTGTCGGGCAGGCTGCCTCAGGATGGCACCTTCCATGGAGATGCAGGTGGGTACCTCCACCACCTTGGGTGGGCACACCTGCACCCTGGCTGGAAACCATTGAAAAGAAAAGGGGTCGTTGGCTAGGGGAGAAACAGGCAGATACTTTGCTGGACTGTCCACATGCTATTGTGGACAGGAAGGATTCCGCCTGATCCTTGCACCTGAACAAACGCCATCCCCCACTTCCTCCTGAATGCAGATTCCCAGTGTTTGGGTTGGGAGGGGCAGTATGCGGGGATGGTAGGTGGCTGTTCCTTTGGTTCTGGAGTGGTGTGCCTCTTGTGAGGCTCTGTGTGTTGAGACCAGGGTGCCCTGGGCAGTAATCTCCTTGCCCTGTGATCACTCCATTTAGGCAGTGGGGGTGGTATTAAGAGGGGCCATCTCTGCCTTCTAGATCGGGTACTTTTAGGGGGGATTGATCTGTGTCTCGGGAACTTCCTGCCACCCCAACTGTTCCTGTCCTGGAAGAGTTACAAGACACTAATGGGGAACCCAAGATGTGCTAGCTGCTCCCAAGCCACAGAAGTGTCAGGTTCGCTTGCTAACCAGCAGCCTGAATGCAAGTCAGAGCAGGTGAAAATAGGAATTAAGAGGAAGTGAGGTGACAGGCAGTTCTGACTCAGTGGGCCACTGAAAATCAACGGGGGTGAAGATTTTTATCCAGGGCTGAAGCTGAGCCACACCTGTTCTGATTTGCCTGGCTTTGATGGGAGGCATCACCCATCATTACTCACCCGGAGGCCCCTGTGTGCATCTTATCCCAGCTCCCTTTTCTGATCCTTCCGTGCACTGTTGCCTCCTTGTCTTCCCAGGGACGAGTGTGCAGTGGTGCTCATTTTGGCCTCCTAATCCATGATCTGACCCTTGGTCCTAAGATTAAAACCTGTGGGGTTGTGTATGTAACTTTTGGGGCGATGGGCTTTGAGATCCAGGCAGAGTCTGTAAGATTGGAGTAAAAGAGGATGGGTGGGTGTGGGGTTCGCGTGGGCTGGGGGTCGGGAGCCTGTAGGGAATCTCTTGTTGGAGTCCTGGTCCCTGTTGGGCTGATCCTGTTTTCAGCTCCATTGATTTTTCTTTTTCTGCTGATGGAGTTGTATGTGCTTCCGTCGTCAGAATCCTCTTGAAACAAGTAAGACAGATGGTCTATTTTTGGCTCTGTCAAGTGAGCCTTTTTTGTGATCAGTGCTCTGTCCTGTTTGTTTTAGGTACATCCAGTTGCTGATCTTCCATTTGCAGCTGGGGGTGGCTGTGGCTTGCTGCTCAGACCTGTGGTCTGACCCAGCTGCATCCCTTAGGTCCCTCGCTGGGGGGGTGGAACGCTGCAGTATTTAGAAGCCTGCTTTGCAGGCACATCAGCTCCCTTGGGGGCTGGAGGATTGCCCTGTGGTCACTGGGCACCGGCCTTGTCTGGCCAGCTGTCGACTTGAGTGAGCCAGCTTAAACTGGCCCTCGGCGCCGGGATGCGGGAAAACATTGTTAATAAAGAAAATGAGAGGTTTTCATGGAGACCTGCAATCTGAAATGGTATTCGCTTGCTGATGGTAGAATTCTGAGTTTCCAGAAAGTGGGGGCCGGTCGGACCCAGTGTGTTTCCGTAGGTTGCCCTTCGGTCCCTCTTCCCCTTCTCATCAATGGCTCTGTCCAGCCTCTTATAACAGCTGCTGCAGGCCTGGGATCCCGGCTCTGTGTGTAACCCAGGGCAGGTTCTCAGGAAATGGCCGAGGGGTTCATTTTTATGACTTGGACCCCACTCTTAGGATTTTCTGGATCTTTCTCTGAATGTCCTCAAGGTTCTCTCTCCTGTTAGGTTTTAAAACTGGTTTTCAGCTCTGGGAGCCTTCAGCTCTGTACTCAGCACTCTTCTGAGCGTTGTGGCTGGAGGGGAAGGAGGGAGCCTGTGCTGGCAAAGCCATCTGTCTCTTTCTGGACTGTTTCCTGATGTTCTTTAGATGGCCGTGGGGCCTGCTGGCCAGGGCTGCGCCCTGCAGGGGGACAGTGAGGAAAATCCCGGTGTGGGAGGGAGTGGAAGCACCCTAATTTTTCACAGCAGCAGCAACAGACATGGAAGCCCGGCTCTCATGGCTGCAGAAGCCCTTTGGACGAGTGCGCTCTCGTCTTTTTGAGTTCCAGGCCCCTGGTGTTGGAGGGAAGAAGCTGAAATGACCCCTCTGTGCCTGGCCTTGGTGACAGTGTCTTCCCTCGCAGGCTCTTCCATCTTCCACGGGGTGGGTCTGCCCAACCATAGGTAAGGACAAAACTGGGAAGGAGCAGAGCTGGGATTTCCGGGGTTCCGGGTCCCTGTGGGAATGCAGATCCGTTCCTTCCCGAATATGGCCACCTTAGGGTATTCTTTGAATTGCCCCGCACTGCACCTGAAAATCCTGGGTTGGTCCAGGGGTCCCTTCCCCTCCACACACTCAGGGCCCATCAGCTGTGAGCCCTGCTGTGTGTGAGCCCTTCCCTTTCTACTTTGCGGGCTACATAGGAGGAGAGTATAGTCCTTGCCGTCTGCGAGCTTACATGTTCATGGGAGACAGGAACACACACAGCATTTATGTGTTCAGAGGGAGTGAGACCAGGGAAGCTTCCGGAGGCGGCAGCGCTAGAGAGAGGCCTCGCCTGTCAGCACATGTCTAGTGGCAGAGGGCGGGGGAAGTTGGCTGCCCTGAGAGCAGTGGGAGCAAAGGCTTGGGGGGCACCCATGTCAGCCCCCTGTGACTCTGAGCTGCTTTTTTTCTACTGCAATAAAATATATGTAACAAAATTTACCATCTTAACCCATTTGAGCCATTCTTAAGTGTCCAGTTCAGTGGCATTAAGCATATTCACATTGCTGCGCACCCATCACCACCGTCCATCTCCAGAACTCTTTTCCTCTTCAACTGAAACTGTCCCCACCAAACGACAGCTCCCCATTTCCTCTCCTTGAGCTCCTGAAAACCACCACTGTGCTTTCTGCTTCTATGATTTGACTACTCTTAGTACCGCATATAAACAGAGTCATGCAGGATCTGTCCTTCTGTGTCTGGCTTAGTTCACTTAGCATCGTCTCCTCAAGGTTTATCCACATGGTGCACAGGCTGTGTATGTTTTGAAGGCAGGGATCCCTGGTTCCTTGAACTTCCCTTTCCAAGAGCTTGGGTGAGCCCTTTCAAGGGAGACACCAGACAGCCCAAGATCCTTTACTCTTTTAGGTCTGAGGAATTCTTTTTTTTTTTTTTTTTTTTAAGTGATCCCTGCACCCAGCATGGGGCTCAAACTTATAGCCCTGAAATCAAGAGTCGCATGCTCCACTGACTGAGCCAGCCAGGTGCCCCACAGGTCTGAGGAATTCCCGATCTGAATGTTCAGTCCCAGGTGTCCCTCGGCCCCTTTCCAAATATCAGTCATGAGACCTGACCCCAGATCTTGTGTTTCTTTATGGGCTCTCATACGAGTTGCTGCCCTGTGTTTTCATATCTCTATGAAGCAGTTTAATTTGCTCTTTGGATTCTGGCAGTGTGTTGTCACCAGAACGATCAGTGCTTTGTTTTTCCCTTGGGTGATTGAATGGACCAGCCACCAGTTAGATTGAGTAATTCTGGGCCAGGAAAAGGTCACTTGGGCCTTGCATTGACTTGATCATCATCTCTTTAAATCAGACCCTGTGGTCACCTTTGAACTGAGAATAGCCTCCTCTCCGTGAACAGAGGCAGGGTGGACAGAACCAAGCAGGTGGAGTCTGAGACCATTAAATCATCAACAGGGTGGAAATGGAGTCTAGTTCACATTTTACAAGGGTTTTCTGACTCCAGAATGGATGGTTTCCTTGTTTTGGGAACAGAATGAAATATTCTGGAACCTTTCACTAAGGAAGGAGCTAGCTGGGAGTGCTGTGATTTGTGTGGGTCCAGGGCAATGTGCCTTCCCTATTCCTCCCTTTTACTTCATTTGTTGCTTCTGGCTTCAGTAGCCCCCTCCCCTCCTCGGCTGGGAGGCCTGTGGCCCTCACTAGACAAAGCATCCAGATGAGCCATATGCTCGGTCCAGCTGGGAGATGACATGGCCATACTTGAGGCCCAGGCTGCAGCTCACCGCTGTGGTTCGAGGGGCTTCCTCACTCACAGTGAATGGATGGGTATGTTCAAGTGCACTCCGGTTGTCAAACAATAGGCCTGAGTTTCGACTGCGGGTGCCTTTTTTTTTTTTTTTAGATCGATTTATTTATTTTGGAGAGAGAGAGCGCAGGTGCATGAGTGGGGGGAGGGATAGAGGGAGAGAGAGAATCTCAAGCAGACTCCCCGCTGAGTGCGGAGCCCGACACAGGGCTCGATCCCACGACCCTGAGATCATGACCCGAGCCAAAACCAAGAGTCGGATGCTTAACTGACTGAGCCACACAGGCGCCTCCACGGCTGCCTTTTAGATCAAGGTTCAGGAGGTGGTGGTGGTGGGTTTAATTAATTATGAACCCCACTAGGGTCCCTCACCCTGACTACAGTACGGTCATGTAGGGTTTTGTTTTGGTTTTTTTTGCTTTGAAAGCAATGGAATAAGTTAAGTTAAAATGTTACTTATGTAACGTAATAGGTTTGTGTTTTTTTTATCATGGTACAACATACATAACCAGATGTGTCGTTTTAACCATTGTTAAGTTTATAATTCAGTGTCATTAAGTACGTTCACGTTGTTACGCAGCCATCACCACCGTCCACGTTCGGAACTTTTTCATCTTGCAAAACTGAAGCTCTGTCCTCCACTCAGCACGAACTCACTAACTCATCTTCCCTGCACCTCAGCCCTTGGCAACCACCACTCTCCTCTCTATCCCTTGGAGTCGGCTTATCCTAGGTGCCTCATGTCATTGCAGGCACCTAATAGCTGTGATTCTGTGTCTGGTTTATTTCACTCAAGTAGGGTTTTGAAGTCGCCGGGAGCAGTATTCTCATCCTTAATTTCCGTTTCTGGTTCTTAATAGGTATGTTTAGGAAAACACCTGTTAGTCACGGTAATATTTCCTTGGCTTTCACACCCACGTTTTGAAGTGGCCCGGAGTATTAGTTTGCTAGGGCTGCTGTGACAAAACACAACACACTGGGTGGCTTAAATAACAGGAATTTCTTTTCTCTGTATTTCTAGAGGCGGGTAGTCCAAGATCAAGGTGCTGGCAGGGTTGGTTTCCTCAGAGGCCTCTCTCCTTGACTTGACTTGCAGATGCCTCCCTGCTGGTGTTCCCCCCCTCCACTGCCTCTTTTCCGTGGTCGTCCCTCTGTGCCCCTGCACCCCTAGTGTCCCTCTGTCCACGGTGTCCTCTTTTAATAAGGACACAAGGCATATTGAGTTAGGGCCTACCCTAACGACCCCATTTTAACTTAATCACCTCTTTAAAGACCCCCATCTCCAAATCAGTCAACGTTTTGAGGTACTGGCGGTTAAGGCTTCAGCATATGAATTGGGGGGGATACAGTTCAGCCCACAACACTCGGTGAGCCCCTCATTGGGCAGTAGAGGAAAGGCTGCCGTGGCAGAGAAAGATGGTGCTTGTGCTGGCCTCACCAGCCGTGTTGTAGGAAGAATTTGAGTGATGCGTTGTTTGGTGCTACGGCAGCCTTGTGGAGCCAAGAAGGCACAGCCTGGCGTCAGGAGTGCAGTGTCCTCCTTCACGGGTTACCACACCTCGCTCCTTGCCGAAGAAGTTAGTGGTTGGACCCTGTCATCACTAAGATTCTTTTCTTTGATTCTTCGTTTTTTTTTTTCTTTAAAATTCTAGTTTAGGAACACAATGCTTCCCATCTTTCTTCTTTACTTACCTTTCTGTTAGCAAGGTAACCACTTCTCCCCATTCAGTCACTCAGAAGTATTTATTGAGTATCTACTGCGTGCCAGGCACTGTCTTCATGGAAACTCTCTCTTGCCTTTTTTCATGGATTTGTGGAGAGGCTAATCTCCAAGGGCCTTGTCTTTAAAAACTAACAGACGCATACCAAAAAAAAATTTTTTTTTTAATTAAGAAAAAAGTAAAATAAAAATGAACACACACACACACACAAAAACTTCGTGATGTCCTGGCGTCTCCCCTAATTGTATATCTTCCTTTCACTGTATGTTTGCTGTGATTTCCTGTTAATCCTGTGTCTGGCTGGCTTCCTTCTTTTTTTTTTTTTTTCTTCTTCTTCCTTCTTAAGACAAGATACTACCTACCTCCGTGTTCTAGGCTCTTAACCATGTTTGAGGAGTGGTGTCCTGAGTGCACGTGAATCTGTCTTGTGTGTTGGGTGTTGTGGATGTTTGTGGGTCAGAGACAGAATGAGACCCCATTTCTGGGGTCTCTGTTTGCTCAGACCCTTCCCTGTTCTTTTTAATCCTGCTTCCCCCCATCAGATAAGTGACGTCGGATTTTCGGGGGCCCAGTGATATAGGTGCCCCAGGAAGGAAACTTGTTAGCTTTGGAAATTATCTGGAGATTATTTTTTCCTTCTTTGCTGAGCCTTGGTCTTCCCCTGCTCAACCTTAGAGAGCTCCCTGAGTCCTCAGACAGGGGCCTGCTAATTAGCTGTCTTGGCTTCCAGTGCTTGCTTGCTACGGCGACCTTACAAAATGACTGTGGACAGGGATGGCGGCTGGTGCCCAGGGGAGACACGACTGGCGGGTTCAAAGATGCGCCTGCCGGGGTCTGGTGAAGGAAGACCGTGAAGCCCCACTTGTGTAGAAACTACAGCTTTGGTGGAGGCTGTTTCATGTGCCCTCGAAGCATTCTTGTGACATGGCTGGAGCAAGATTATTAACTTAATTATATGCCATCAGCTGACTGGGTCTGAGGGGGTGTGAGACAAACACACCTGCCCAGGGTCAGGCAGTCGGTGGAGGGGCTGGTGCTGGCCTCTCTCCTCACACCGTAGAGTGATGCCAGTCACAGGAGTGTGGGCACAGAGTGACCTCCTCCCCCTCCCCCAGTAGGTGGAGGGGATGTTCAGCAAACACGTTTCAGACAGGAATGGTGCTGAGTGTCAGGAGACAGGCTTCCTAGCAGGTCATTTTCAGTCTGCTGGGGAGACAGCCACATAAACCTAAGTGCTGTGATAGGCATCATCTGGTCCCAGCCTTTGGGCATGTCCATGAAGGTATCAGCCCCCCAGGAATGTTTCTCTTTTCTTTTCTTTCTTCCTTCCTTTCTTTCGTTCGTTCGTTCGTTCGT